>NW_019384456.1:7994-19869 GCF_000671375.1 Centruroides sculpturatus
GAGAAGGTTTTTAAAATAAATCTACTCGCAAAATGTACGTCACAAACGTAACATTTACTTGTTAGCATCTTGTCGTCTCGTGGAATGTATCGCATCCACTCCCCAATCTTATCGCTAGGAACACGGAAAAAATGTCTCTTCTCGTTCGATGACTTATATCCTGCCTTGCATCCTGGCACAAAGCACGTTAGCATTTTTATGTAGCTAAAAAAACAATTATTATAGGTCGAAATCACTGACCTCAGTATATACCTAGCAAGAACAACGCTCTTCTGCTAACAGTGGCGCCAACTAGCGGCAAATATTGTCTCTAGCTAAGTTTGAACTATTAGTCGAAGGACCAGTTAATCTACCGACTCTGGTAGTGTCTTGCCCATGTACAGTACATCATACTTTTCCTTTTTAACAATAAAGTGATACTGGTCATTTATCTAACTCTGTTCAGGAGAAACTTTTGAATTGAAAAAAACAACTTCTACTCCAAACCAGAAGTTTGTATATAGTTAATCAGGCTTCCTACTCTTAAGCCTTCCATATCGATACAACTTTTATCTATCTAACTCTATTCTCGAGATTAAGGAAGGACAGAGAACAGATGGACACCAGAGGGAATTTATAGGTCTGCAATTTTTGAAAATTGCAGCCAAACAAAAATTATATATTTTATTGTAAAATTACCTTCATATAGTAAAAAGAATTTTACATACCTTTAATGACAGACACTTTTTATTTAACTGTTGGCGATAATATTGAACTTCTTTCATAGCAATGGCATTATAAGGGTGAACATGTTGCTTTATAGAGATTATATCTGATTCTTTCTGTTTTAATTTTGATTGCAATTGTTTAATTTTATATGTTTTCTCAGCAAGTAGTTCATGAAGAATACATATTTGTTGTATTAAATGAAATTTCTCAGGTTGTGTACTCTAAATAAATTAAAAACTTCTTTATTATGTTAGTGAAAGATAAAAATTTTGTTAAATTTTACTAACTTAAAATAGAAAAGATAATTACATTTAATGTATTAAGGAATTTATACAAAAATTTTCCTCCCTTTAATTACTATAATTATACTTTTTAAATGATAAATCATTTTTCTTGAAATTATTTAAATGTAGAAATAATAATGATAGCTAAATTTGATAAATTTAGCTGAAATAAATTTTATATAATTAAAATTTAAATAAATATTATAATTGTAATCAAATTGTTTCATCTAAATTAATTTGACACCCAAATTACAATAAATCCTGTACTATTACTACATTAAATAATAAAATATATTATATTTTTGAAATATTAAATTCAATATGGTCTTGTCTAATTTTTTAAATATGTTAAACAATTTTGACTCTAATATCACTAGTCACACATGTATATTGGTACATACAATACATAAATTGTCTCAAACAATAGAATTTTGAGTTTTAAAATGGTAAATTTCTGAGTTTTATACTCATACAAGTCAAACTTCAAAATAAAATTAGAATAATTTTAAATTACAGAATTAAACCATAATGTATTTTGGTTTAAATAATCTTAATGTAAAATACATAGGGTAAAATATATTAAAATTATACTCAGGTTTTAAATATAAAAATTCAGATGATAAATTATGAAAGAAATTTTGAACTTATTGCATTTTTCATTTTTTTGATAAATTTTAAACAAATAATCAAACAATATAAATTTCTATTAAACTTTAAAATTACAATATATTATTAGAGAAACAGGTAAGAACATTAAAAACAATGTGGATATTGTTTTGTTTATTCATTTGAAACAATACATATAAAAAATTACAGTATATTAAAGTCCTTATTACTTACCTCTATTATTCTCCATCTATGTATGTTGGTTGGAGATTCAATTACATGCATCAAAGCTGAATTGTTTATATCTTTTTTGAGCAATTCTTTTTTTGATTGCTGTAAATCAAATTGCATTTCTTCAAGCAAATTTCTACTAATAGTTAGAGAGGATGTTTTATTATTATCTTTAGATTGAAACTTTAATGACTTCATTTCATTTATTTGTGAAGCAAATTCCTTCTTTTCTAGCAAAAAATGTACTTCTGTATCTTTCAGTTTTTCTTTTAAGGATAAAATTTCTTTATCTTTATTAGATAATTTTGATGTCAACTGATATTTTTCTTCTTTCAGCTGTAAACAAATATATCTTTACTAATAATAAACTAATGAAACATGTTGATATAGCGATAACCTTTCTAATGATTTTAAAACAAAAAAAGTTAATCATAATTCTAAATTAATTACCTATAATTTTATAACTTTTAGTAAAAAATAAACACTAGTCTAAATATAAGCACAACTTTAACTTTAAAAATACATTCATTCTGATTGGTTCAGACAATACATTCATTTATAAATTAGTAAGATTATATAATTAATATTTTTAATCATTTACATTGCATTTTTACTTTCCCAGCTGTTATATATAACAGAGGGAAAGTGTGACAATTGGTCAAAAAAAATGATCCACCCAGATTTTTACATTTTTGGACTCAGGACACTCGAAACATTGAAAAATGCAAAAAATCGGGTTTTTTTCTGTATATATGGATGTTAGTGTGTGTGTTTGTTCACCCTCTTTGAAACTTAATAACTCCTGTGCTTTTTGTTGAAAATTTCTGAAATTTTGCAGGGAGATTTGTGTATTAGGAGGATGGATACTATAAAATTTTGGTGGTTAAAGGTCAAGGGGGTGTGGAGATAAAGGAATTGTGTCATATCTTGAGTAGGGTTTGGAATAACTAATGAAATTTGTTATTAGCATTTACAATTTTTATAAAACCCATCTTTACCCTCAAAATTAAGATGTTTTTTTTTGCCCTTTTATAATAGTTAAAAATATAAAAATATTTTTAATAAAATATGATAACAAATGGCGTCACCAAAATTTTAAATGCTGCCAGAAAAGTTGAGCAACTCATTGCTAGTTTTTTAAAATGTATAATGGATAATTATAAGCATAATGAGGAAAAATTTTTCTGGCTGGTAACTTTAACTGGCTTAATAAGGCATTTTTATTAATGAGATAGAGGATATTGAATGGTATGAGTATTTTTCAAATTTTTATGAATCTTAATTACCTTATTTGCCAGACTTTTCATTGTATAATATTTTAATTGTAGAGATGAAATTTTGGATGTAGATATTGATGAGAAATGAACCTCCATCTCTCATCAGTGAGGTGACTGCTAGAATCCAATAGAGTTTTACTAGTGTGTACCAGACATTTCTCAGTACTTGTTTTCTGTTCTTAATAGGATTTTTAAAAAAGAAATGTTTCTGTAGACATGGTATGTTAAGGCTGGTATACACGGTAAGGAAATCCTCAAAGGATGTGCTTAACAGACGAAAAAAACTCGGATATAACTGGCTGGATCGAACATAGTAATTTACAAAACTTATTAAAATATCTCCCAACGTATAAAGAATTATTTTTATTTAAAAATGGATAGATAGAAAAAAAAATCACGGTTAAAATTCCTCAAAGGATTTCCTTACCGTGTATACCAGCCTTTAGTGAAGTTTTTCTGCGTTTTAAAAGAGGTTCTCATAGTTTGCCCCAAATTACCAGGATATTTTTCTATTGGTGGTTCTTTCTAAAGTTGTTGGCAATTTTGGTAAATAAGTTGATGTGTTGGTATGACTGCTTTGGTACTTTTTCAAACTCAGATAGGCTTTAGGAGGATATTTTCAGCATTGGATAATGTATCTGTTTTGTGTACTATTGTTCAGAAGGTTTTAGTAAGAAAACACAGTAAATTATACATATTTTTTATTAAATTTCATTTTACTTTTGTTTCATTAAATAAAGATATTCTTTCGTCCTCTTTGTGGACTAGGGGATTAAGTTATACATTTGTTAACTGTCTGATTAATTGATACAATTATAGTTTTTCTTTTATAGAGGTTGGTTCAAATAAAACTGAAATGCTTTTTTATGGAGAGAGAACTGTATTATCAACCCTATTTTGTTTAATTTTTACTTAATTCATTTGATAAATTATATTATGGTATCTTCAGTGCCTGGTATTAGTATTTAGGATGTGGAAATAAAGATCTCATCACATCTGGATGATTTACTAATAATAGTAGAGTTGATCATAAATTTACAGGGATTAATAAATATTTTAGCGAAATTTTTCAAGTCAGCTGAGTTGAGATTAAATTTGGCAAAGTTTAAGATTGTGGTTTTTAGGAATGATGATATGAGCTCTAACAAGGAAAATTGGTTTTTTAATGGGCAAAGGATAGAACTGATTAAAGAATATAGATATTTAGGTGTAGTGTTTTATTCAAGTAAAGATTTTTGAGAAATGAAATTGGTAATTAAGAAACATGAGTTTTTGACTTCTAAAATTAATTCTTGTGTAAAAGAGAAATNCTATAACTTTGAGCAATTAATAGCGACGTTGAGGCCGAAGTTTTAAATGCGAAAACGTGTACAGTACATCGGACGTTCAGCGCCGCTTTCCTATAAGCCCAGAAGTTTGACAATGGTGTTTGGAATATCGAGCATGATTCCACTGACTAACCAAACACTATTGTCAAACTTCTCGGCTTACAGGAAAGCGGCGCTGAATGTCCGATGTATACATTTTCGCATGTAAAACTTCGGCCTTAACCTCGCTATTTATTGTGACTTTGTCACAACGCCTAGCCGCAATTTGTAATAATATTTTTAGATCATTTAATTTAAAATATATGCTCTCCAGCTCAAATTAGTAGTAGCTTGCCCCTGTACATCATAGTTTTCCTTTAACAATAGTGTGAGGGTCGGGTCTGACGAAGATTTTGGAAAACATCTTTTTGGCCATCTTTCGAAAATTTTCCACTTTTATGATCGGATGGTGATTGCATCTCTCTCTCTCCAGAGTTGTTTCCTTTCCCAGGGAACTCGTTGAATGTGTCACGAGGAACTGATCGATGAAATTCACGAAAGGATAACGTGATATGGAGAATAAAAAGGGGAACTCGAGGGGAAGAAGGTGGTCGAGCGGGAGGAGGAGCAGAACTGTGTGCCAGTCAAGAAAGGGAGCTTCTAATATCAAACAACCCTCCGATACGGATTTTTTGGATAATCCTCTGATACGGATTTCTTGTATCCTATCAACTCCGGACCACCTCCTCGTCCAGCATCCAAAGAGGTATGATAATGATTAATGTAAACTCTCTTTCGGCCCCTTCCAACTAGTAATAGGGAGCTATTATACAAGGTCGATAGAATCTCGATGTTAGTCATTGTATCTAATTATTTGTTATCTAATAAACTTCCGTTTTGTAGTTAAATGGTGTCTTTTTCTCGTGTATCGCCGACGTCTTACCGACGATCCCTCTCGCCTCTTCCACTCGACCTGACACAAATAATCCTGACCCTGTAGGGTTTAAACACAAACCCTGTTATCCTTTAGACGAGTGGGCAGGCTTAACGGCCTGTTTGCCGACCAAAAGGGAGGTACGACATCATCCTACCTCAGAGGTCGCCCACAACAGAGTCGTGCCGGTCGTCTATTAACTTCTTTAGGGGGAGTTTTGAATTGAAAAACCGTGACTTCCGGTTTGCATCTAAGTTCATATATAGTTAATTGTGGCCTCCTGTCCCTAAAGTTTTCACATCTGATCTCGGATTTCATCTATTAATAATTCCGTTCTCGAGAATAAGACCGACGGACGGACGACAGTGGGAATTTATGGATCTACAATTTTTCCAAATTGCAACCCCGTGAGGACACGGGTCGACACAAACTAACGGATAGAAAAGTTCAGAATGTCAATCGGAAAAATCCAGCTTTGACTCTGACTCTGGTAGACATGACAAAATTTGAAAATAAATGTAGCATTCTTTTGAAAGCAAAATTGTCGCGTTGTAAGTAATGAACACATAAATAGAAATTCTTATCGTCAGAAACAATAATATCATGGAGTGAGATACGAGCGAAAGTTTCAAAGTTGGATCAACACTTGCGGACGAAGTCGAACGGAAGTGTCAAACTTATTAACCGATCAAATTAGGAATTTATGAGAGAGATCTTTTAAGAAGCCAGAAATTCGAGGAGAAAGAATGGTGGCTTGTCCCTGGCTCAATCTGTTTATCCTCTGTGTCGGTTTTCCTGTTGTCTCGGACGTCATTTTCGTTCTGCCGCATTATAAGGGTTTTTCAAGTTTTTTAAAATATTAACTTTATTCAGTTTCATGTTACATTAATACGCGAAACGTGCAACCCCGACGACGACCGAGGAAACTTTCCGGAAAGCGAAATAATATTGGATGAAATAAATCGAAATCTTAACTTTTTTTACATTTTTTAAGAGATGTAAAAAAGTTCTTAAGATTATCAGATGTTTTTACATATCAGATGTTTTTGTTTAATAATTGTACAGTATTATTATATCAAGACTTAAGATCGGTCGGCGCTCGAAGACCGCGCCACGCTGCCAACCGAATGCTTTTAATATTCATTTCGGTCGGCACCGACTGACGTTTTCCACACGTCGTTTAGAAAAATCATTATAAAAAATTTTAATTCTTGTAAATTTGAGCTTTTATAATTCTAAGTAACATTTGTTTCTATGCAATTTTATTCTTATAGGTATAAAATTAAGCCGTAAAACTGAATAAGCTCTATGGGAAATCCCCGTAAACTTTGGCCTATCGACCCGAAAGTTTCGCAGCACACTTCACTGATCACGAAAAAGGCTCAAGTTTAAAATTTGCGCTTTCTAGACCCAGTACTTTTTTCTCTACGAGCGTTCGTAGTGCCGGATGAAGAAAAAAATAAAGTACAGCTTTTTTGGCGATTTTTTCACTTTTTAATTACTTATATATCTGCAACCGCATTACAGAAAATCTTGAAATTTTGCATACTACCTAAGAAAACAATTTTCTTACGAACTACATATTGTAGTTGAAGTGTTTGGGGGCGGAGAAGTCGATCCCAAAAATCGAAAACTCGGATTTCTGTATATATAGTCGGTCACTGACTTTTTTTAATTAGCAGAGAGTCACTGCCGTTTATTTGTTTAGTTATGGCAACGCAACACTTGGGCGATCTGACTAGGGGGATGCCTTCCGGGAGGTCTTTTTAAGGGAAACTGGGCCCTATTTAAGCGTTACAGAGGTGGAGAAAACCCGGGAAACTCCACGTGGCCAGTCCGTCCGAGAGGCGCGAACCCAAGACCGAACTCTGTGTTCATGGTATGAAGACCGCTTGGCCACTGGTCACTGCCCTGACTCCTGATAGACGTGAAATAACCTCGTGTTTCGAACAAATTTTGAACCCATATTAGTCCGTTCGGATATGTCGGGCACCGTCCTTCACCACCCAGCCGCCCCATTGTGGGACTGGCCAAACCCATAATGGCCTTGCTAAAAAAGGCCCTCTTAGTGCCCAGAGGGCGGAGAGTTTTAAATAATAATAATAATATAATATTGCATTTGTAGGCATTTTTATGCATAAAATATAACTAAAAAGGTTAAAAAAAAAGACTGTTTTGAGAGTCGGAAACAGTTTGATTCATATTATATTGTTTCTTATGGGAAAATTTGTTTGGGTTTGAGAACAAATCGGATTTCGAACCATTTTTAGGAACGAATTAAGTTCGAAACCCGAAGTTTGACTGTATATGCTGAAAAGTTATTACTATTTTTACGATCAACTTTAAGCGTTTGTACATACAAAAATTGAATTGTATTGAATAGATATTTAATAAGTTAAATTGTATAATTCAGTCATTAAATTGTGGGTCCATAAAAGTTTATTGTTCCACGTGGTCTATAGTTCGAATATCTCTCTTTTATCCGGAAGGTCCGAGTTCGATTCCTATGAGAACATTTTACACACACTAATTTCTAGACGATGTTATTGTTTACTACTTTGTTTTTGATCATATCGAAAATAATAAATTCTTCATAGAAAATTAGCTAACAATTTTAATTTAGCATTCAGAAAATCATTTTCAAATTAATATTTTAGTTTTTTTACTTTTTTCGTTCTTTTCCAAATCTATCAAATTTCATATAAGGATTTGAAAAATTAGACTAATACATATAAGTAATATGATTTTAGATGAATGAATTTTATAAAATGATCCTTTGATCTTCGTATGATATTATTGAAAGTTGATTGATTAAATTTTTGATAATGTTGAAATGAATATTATAATTTTGTCAAAGAAGGATGTATTTCAAATTCATACAACAGTATTGTCTGATTTATTTAGTCAAAACACTAATTTGGTTGGTTTTGAAATATCAATTTACACTGTAACAAAATAAATACTTTTTAATATTAATTGCAATATAAAAATAAATTTTCAGTAATAACTTAATGTGAATTAATTAATTTTAGCTTTAAGAAATTATTTAACAAAATGAATTGTTTATTTCATCTTTAATTTTATTATATTTCTTACATAAGTAAATAAAAGATTTTAATTTATCAAAAAAGTACAGAAAATATGAGAGTATAATTTATAAATTATGGTATATAGTATATTCATGTAAGAATATTCTAAACTTTCTCTAAAAATGTTTTATATAAGCCTGTATATGTTATATGTGCATAAGACTGGCTGATGCACATATATAGTCCTACTAAGTAAATTTGTATAAAGGCCTCTATAAATATTATTTGAGTGTACCTACCTAGTTATAAATATCATCAAAGATATATTTTTAATGGCCAGATAGCCAAGACAGTAAAGGGGGACAGCATACTGTCTAAGAGACCCTGGATTGAATCTGAATGAGTAACCCAGAAATTTTTTGTGGATATATTGAAACCTTGACTCTCAATATTTGGAAATCCTCATTCATTATTATTTTATCCATAATGAAATTACCTAAGTCTACATTTAGGTGCACTTGCAATTCTCTTTGAAATATCTACATCACCAATCAATTCATCTAATTTTCCTCTCAGTTCAATAGTCATTGTATAGAACATATTACGCTCAGCAGTAATATTCTGTAAATAAAAATGATATAATTATAACAAAAACTTTTATCTGAAGTAAAAACTTTAATATCATAACCTTTAATTCCACAATAGCAAATAATAATATAAATAAAAATAAATATATCATTGCATGTAGTGGTGCCTATCTATTAATATTTCCAATCTTTGTATGACCCATAGACTAAATCTGGCATACCAAATTCACACTAAATTTTAGAATATTTTTATAATAGATAAATACATTTATAATTGGTGTGCAAATAAGTCAATTAAGTTATTGATAGTAATTATATTGTAAATGCATATAAAAAAATTTTAGAAATTCAATTAAATGTAAAAAAGAATAAACATGCCAATAAATTTTCTTTTCCATGCATGTGTGTGTAAGTTCTATGTTGCCAAATGAAAAATACAAAAATCTAGCAGAAAATTTACAACAGACAAAATTTTAATATTTTGCTTTAAAATTAAATTATTATTTTTATTTAAAATGTGTCATTTATTATTATTATTTTTTTGCTGATTTTCTTTGGTATGGGCTGTAAAATTTTGTTGTGAATCCTATTTGGTCCTCATGAAAAAGTTTGGGATTCCTCATATGAATAACTGAAACTCTACATGAATAAAACTACATTGAAAAAATTTTTATTCATAAAAAAATATGCCACCTCCATTTCTTAACATGTGCAATTTTTTCTTTTATATTGTATTACCAATTTGTTATGGAGAACAAGCAATTACTTATTGTGACATCACTACAATGCTGTCAATTTTTTAGTAGTGTCAGAGTCGGTAGATTAACTGGTCTTTCGCCTACCTATCTTTGATCGTTGCTAAAATCAACTAGAGACAAATGTTACCACCAGGGGCATTGCAATCACTTCAAGAGCGCTAGATTGAATCGCTGTGAGGTCGAATGTTTTCTTTTTTATTGAAAGATATATAACCTTCGAGTTTGACTTCATAATTTTTTATATGCATTTTATTATAAGAATGAAAAAGCTTTTATTTAAACCCAAAACCAGGTTTATGGATAACTAAATGACAATAAAACATTAAACACCTTCCATCGCTGAGAAACGTTTATTTAATAAAACACTAACATTTTCAGCCTCATGGAATAAACCATCCTCGGGTGTAAATGACTGCGAATGTATTTTATTAAATAAACATTTCTCAGCGATGGAAGGTGTTTAATGTTTTATTAAGTGTTTTAAAAACGCTGAGTTTGATATTTAGTTAAATAAATGACAAGGAATAAAACTGACATAATAATACAATTATTATTATTTGCGCTATTAAAATTTACTTTAAGTGAAAAATTTTTCTGTTTTTTACTTTCAACTGATGAGATAAATGATTGATTAATCGTTCGCGTGAAAAAATGCAGGTAACAAAAAAGTTCAGAAATCTGGAGGTCAAGTAGGACTTGTGACCATCATTGGCGCATCTTATCATCGATGTAACAGAACACTGATTTAATATGATATCCATTATTGAAAAATAAACATCCATGTTTGGGTTTGTTAATTTTTCACATACTTTGCTTTCTGCCCAGTAAATCAATTGGCAAAGCTTATAGCTTAGATATAACAAACCTTCTCGACATTTGATGAATGTAAATGTCTTCTCTGGTGCAGCATCTTCAAGTTTTGCTGTTAATATATTTTTGCATTCGTCACAACCGAGTGATGGTAGTAGATGATAAACAATGTAACCTCCTAAATAATGTAGCATAAACTTAAATGTTTCTGGTGAGCAATAATCATGATCTAATAATTCACTATCACTAGTATCTCCGTAGGACAGGCTTGGATTAGAAAGCAAATTTTGTAAATGTTCTTCCAGTTGTTCTTGAACTTCCTTAAATGGTTTTTTATGACTATGGAGAAGATTTTTAAAGTAATAAGGGAAGATCCAGGATCAGTTTGAACTGATGCTCGTTTGGGAGGACGAACCAAACTGTACACAGTCATCAGTCTGTACAGGTATAAGAACTGTACTGTTGTGGGATGAGAATTGCTTCCACTTCCTTGTCTTATCATTCCAAAGAAACGCTAATTGAAAAGAAAACATAAGTTAAGAGTTTAATACAAGATTATATAATCATTACACTAAGTCAGTTTTGATTAATAAAAAAAATATCAGACGATTAATCTTAAAGTATTTACAAGTAAAGGTGGGCCACAGAGAGATAGCCCTCAGTGAATCACAGTGGGTCTCACAAACCCAGCTCAATCTTTAGTTAACATTTTTTTAAATATAAAAATACTGAAAAAATTTATATTCTTCCAACTTTTCAGTCCGATCAACATGCGGTTAGAACGTTTTTTTTATTTGACTTTACTTGGACTGTTTTACTCGAAACACCATGTATTAAACAAGTTTTTGAATTTCGTTTCCTCTTGTACAATAATATGTAACCGTATTGGGGGGGAGATGATATCAGAGAATCTGGAAGAATTTAAATATAAAAAGTATAATGTCCGAACGATATCACATCTATACCATTATCAGAAATAAATTTTTTGTCGTAAAACGGGGAGAGTGATATTTTATTCTGAAGATATGTTGTTACAATATGGTTTTTACTTTTAATACCATACTGCTGATGTCTTAATAGCTCAGTATTAAATAAAACTTCTTTATATTTTTCGTGGTTAAAGGTTTTAACAACAGATTTTTTAATTCCTTTAGCTGTTTTTTTATTTTGATTATCGAAAATATACGAATACATTTTCGGTTTTAATGAACAAAATTCTATTATAGGTTTAGACGCTGTCTCGTCTTTAAAATATCCAAGCTTATTTTTATTTGTTACATCAAATAATTCATGTGTGTTAGGGTAGTTGCTGAAATCAAAAATATCTGGAAATGATTTAAAGTC
>NW_019384456.1:30197-38155 GCF_000671375.1 Centruroides sculpturatus
ATATTTAAAAATTTTTAAAAAATATTTATTAATAATTAATAAAAAATTTTAAATGTTTATTAAAAGATGTTTTTCTTGGTTGGCAAGGATATATTTTTAAATCAGTTTTGCTTCAGTCAAGTAGGGATTTTCTCTTTAGCATGAAGGAGAGTTAGGGAAGAAAGTTGTGTGCTTTAGTAAATTCATACAGTTATTCAGATCAATTATTGACTTTGAGGGATATTGATATCTCAAATTTGTTAGAGTTTTGGATAATTACATGTTGGAGTTTAGAAGTAAAGTTTTAGCTAATAATAGGATTCTAGGGAATTATGCTGTGTTTTGATAAAGGATTATTTGAATGCAAATATTGGTTTCTACTTTATTAGGTGTTTTTTGCAATTGAGATAAGGCTCTTTTTTCTTCTTTGAGTGAGAATCTGAATGTGTTTTTTTAACGGAATAATAGTGGAACTATTCTCATTTTTTGCTTTTGCAGAAAGTTAGGAGGAAATCATAAAAAATATTTTGGTTTATGGATTTTATCATTAAGGAAGTTTAGAACATGTAAATTTAGTAAATTTCATGAGTAAATTTTCGTGATAACACTATTATAAGTAAATTTCTCACAAAATTTACTTATAATAGTAGTATGAATAGTGTCATGAAAGAAATTGCTAGTCTAAAGGAATCAAGAATGGTTTTAAGAAGAGCCCCTAACTTGTATAAGAACTTGAGAAATGATAAGGATAGTATCAAAGCGGAGGAGAAAGCAGGGATGTATAAGATTCCTTATGAGAACTTACAACTGGATGTTAAAAAAGATTATATCGGTGTCACCACAAGAAACTTGGGAGTAAGGCTCAAAGAACATAGATATGCCATAAGAAAAGCGTCTAATTCAACAATTTTGTCCCAAATGGCGCAAGCCCAAGGCTCTGAGGTAAAATGGGACGAGGCAACAATCATCAAACCTCTGTCTTCCCCAACTTTAGCAATGATGGTGGAGAAGATTGAAATATACAGAAGTAGGATAGGAGAAGGCTGTTTAAATGTGAGGGATGCCGAGAGCCTGCCTTCGGCATGGAAGTACTTGGTTAAGAAATTTACTAGAAACTTGGACCAGAATTAGTACATTGAGAAGATTTATGTTATTTTTGTTTTATTTAAATTTTATATATTCTTCTGTTATTTTTCTCTTGTAAAAAAATTTTTGATTTAAAATTTTTATGTTCTATTCATGGAACATTTACGTTCCATTTCCATTTTTGACCTGAAGATGGCCTATTAATTGGGCTGAAAACGTTTGTTTTTTACAATTATATTTATTTCTCTGCAAAAAAGGGTGTTTTGTTTCTCTTTAATTAATTTTAGTTTTACAGAGGACGTTGTTGTCTATTTGGCAATTAAATAAGTGTGTGATAGTGTTGTACTTGAGTTTTTCTGTGCCATCCACTCAGCTGTGAATTATTTGGATTTTTGTTTTTTAACCTTTGAACCTTTGAAATTTTGCTGATTTTTCTCCTGGTAGGTTTAGTTTATTATTAATTTTAATTTTCTCTGTTTTTTTTTTATTGGTGCTCACAGCCGGTCAGAAAGACTATTTTATTTATTTTATTAATTTACTTTCTGCCTTAATTATATGGGTGATTATTTCTGTTAACTAGATCTAATATATGTTTTGTGTAACATCTTTATCAAATTTTTGTACTATTCCATACTGTAGACTTAACCTGGTACTAACTAAACATAAATAAATATATTACAATGTTTTGCCTTTATTAAAGGATAAAATTTCTATGAAATTTATGCAAAACAATAGGAGATTAATATGAATATTTTCCAGTTGTTTTATTGTTAAGAATGTTTACCATAACTATATTGATATACAAGTTACTTATTATTATTTAATTTTGTATAAATTCTACTGCAAAAAAAAATTTACAATATATTTCTTACAATATAAACAACCCAAAGCGTGCTCAGCAGAAAATAATAAACTATAACTAAATCAACACCTGTTCACTCGCTGAGAGATTTATTCTTAACACAAACGTTTTCAATCCAATCAATGGATCATCGTCAGGTAAATTAGAACATTTCAAAAAATAGAACAACAAGTTCAAAATACAAAAAATATAAATATTAATAACGGATAACCAATATATTACTAACAGCAAAATAACGTTTTTAAATAATATAATTAATACAAATGCTGCTAAAATTATAAATAAAAATAAAATATTAAAATATAACAAATAAATTGTGTATACAAAATATTAATACTTCAAACTTAATAGACAAATCGATAACACTATATATTAATAATGCTTAATAAACTGTACGGAGTTTCTCAACTAAACTATACAGAGTTTTTTATATACATAATATTAAAGCTCCTGCTCTTATTTGAAGTTTTTAACTGCAAACTTCCATGCGGAAGGAAGTCCCTCGGCATCCCTTGCGTTGATGCAATTCCCTTTAAGTTTGCTTTTATAAATTTCTAATTTTTCGGCCGTTTTTGCCAAGGTCGGGGAGTGTATTTGTTTCAGTATATCTGCTTCATTCCATCTTACTATCGAACCCTCCGTTTGCGCCATTTGAGACAATACTGTGGCATTCGAACCTTTTCTCACATCATATCTGTGCTCTTTTATCCTTACCCCTAGATTTCTAGTAGTAACCCCAACATATTCTTTATCTATTCCTAACATCTGATTCTCGTATGGGATCTTATATACACCTGACCTATCCTCTTTTTTAACTATCCCTTTANCCGCGAATTTCGGGCCAATAAGCTGCCTCGACTTGTTCGATTATGTTATCAACTCAATTTCATATTTATTTTCACATTTTCACTTTGCGGTTCTTCTCTGTTCTTCTTCCGTTATTTACACGTGTAGGTCATTTCATTGTTATCCACATTTGATATCATCACTTATCGCATACTGCCATGATGCTCTTGTCTGAACTGTCAAGAATTAACGCGATTGGCGAAGCGAAGTGACAGTGGGCCAATAGAGAGCAGGATCCTTGCCATAATGCGGTTTGCGCGCCAATTTTTTTTAAGTGCGTTAATCAAGCCGAATAGTTTGGCCGAATATTCGGTATTCGGCCTGAGGCCGAATATACTATTCGTTACAACGCTATAAATGACACTTAATAAAACATTAAACACCTTCCATCGCTGAGAAACGTTTATTTAATAAAACACTAACGTTTTCAGCCTCATGGAATAGACCATCCTCGGGTGTAAATGAGTTGGAACGTATTTTATTAAATAAACGTTTCTCAGCGATGGAAGGTGTTTAATGCTTTATTAAGTGTTTTAAAAACGCTGAGTTTGATATTTAGTTAAATAAATGACAAGGAACAAAACTGACACAATAGTATTATTATTATTAAAGTTCATAAAAAAAAATAAATAAATACCCTTTTGATTTCATTTTGTAGATCTAAAATTTTAGCCTTTTCAACAGCTAATTCTTTTCTAAGCTTTAGATTTTCATTTTCTTCTTGTTTCAATTTTTCATTAGTTATTTTAAGTAATTGTTGTAAATTCTTATATTTTGTTTTCCATAATTCAATTTGCTGCTTATATTGGTTTAATTCCTGAGTAAGATCCTTAATATCTACTTCAGACTCTTTTACTTCTTGTTTTAATTGAATTATATGATGTTGGAACATATCAATATATTGACTTTGTTCTTTGAGGTCTTCCTGTAAAATAATAACAAATACTTAAATGTAAAGAAATATTTAAGGTAATGTAAAACCAAAAATAATTTGTGGAATTTCACTGTAATTATTAAAAATATAGCAATATATAATTTTTAAAACTATAAATTTAAAAATTATGTNTCTCCCCCCCCGGGAGGAATTTCGAAAAATCCCTTCTTAGTGTGCGTTTTCGTGACGTACCCTATCTGTGTACCAAATTTCAGCTTCCAACTCCTAACCGTTTGGGCTCTGCACTTATTATTATCATTATTATCAACTCGTCTTGATTATATTATAGATAAGCATAAAAAACGCAATTTCGTCATCAATACAGCAAGAAAGAAAGAAAGAAAACAAAGCGCAGAATTTAACGGTGAAATTGTAGTTTTTTACGCGATAGATAAAATTTAATAATTTTGTATTAAAACACAGGGTCCGAGAGACCCACTGCGACTCAGCAAGGGCAAAAAGTTACAGAGCTCACTGAGGATTAAGATTACATAAAAAACACATAAATATTTACCTCTAGTATTGTCTTTTCGGGATCTCTTCCTAGATGGTTCTTCATTTCTTGTGAGACATCGCGTTGATCGTTTTTGAGGTACAGACTTACTAATGTACTTAGGACAATTAGGGAAGTTTGATGAATATGCATCCGACGTTAATGCCCAGCGATCTCGTGGAATTTCTACTTTCTGTCCATTTATAACATGGGAACAGGTTTTTAAAATAAATCTACTCGCAAAATGTACGTCACAAACGTAACATTTACTTGTTAGCATCTTGTCGTCTCGTGGAATGTATCGCATCCACTCCCCAATCTTATCGCTAGGAACACGGAAAAAATGTCTCTTCTCGTTCGATGACTTATATCCTGCCTTGCATCCTGGCACAAAGCACGTTAGCATTTTTATGTAGCTAAAAAAACAATTATTATAGGTCGAAATCACTGACCTCAGTATATACCTAGCAAGAACAACGCTCTTCTGCTAACAGTGGCGCCAACTAGCGGCAAATATTGTCTCTAGCTAAGTTTGAACTATTAGTCGAAGGACCAGTTAATCTACCGACTCTGGTAGTGTCTTGCCCATGTACAGTACATCATACTTTTCCTTTTTAACAATAAAGTGATACTGGTCATTTATCTAACTCTGTTCAGGAGAAACTTTTGAATTGAAAAAAACAACTTCTACTCCAAACCAGAAGTTTGTATATAGTTAATCAGGCTTCCTACTCTTAAGCCTTCCATATCGATACAACTTTTATCTATCTAACTCTATTCTCGAGATTAAGGAAGGACAGAGAACAGATGGACACCAGAGGGAATTTATAGGTCTGCAATTTTTGAAAATTGCAGCCAAACAAAAATTATATATTTTATTGTAAAATTACCTTCATATAGTAAAAAGAATTTTACATACCTTTAATGACAGACACTTTTTATTTAACTGTTGGCGATAATATTGAACTTCTTTCATAGCAATGGCATTATAAGGGTGAACATGTTGCTTTATAGAGATTATATCTGATTCTTTCTGTTTTAATTTTGATTGCAATTGTTTAATTTTATATGTTTTCTCAGCAAGTAGTTCATGAAGAATACATATTTGTTGTATTAAATGAAATTTCTCAGGTTGTGTACTCTAAATAAATTAAAAACTTCTTTATTATGTTAGTGAAAGATAAAAATTTTGTTAAATTTTACTAACTTAAAATAGAAAAGATAATTACATTTAATGTATTAAGGAATTTATACAAAAATTTTCCTCCCTTTAATTACTATAATTATACTTTTTAAATGATAAATCATTTTTCTTGAAATTATTTAAATGTAGAAATAATAATGATAGCTAAATTTGATAAATTTAGCTGAAATAAATTTTATATAATTAAAATTTAAATAAATATTATAATTGTAATCAAATTGTTTCATCTAAATTAATTTGACACCCAAATTACAATAAATCCTGTACTATTACTACATTAAATAATAAAATATATTATATTTTTGAAATATTAAATTCAATATGGTCTTGTCTAATTTTTTAAATATGTTAAACAATTTTGACTCTAATATCACTAGTCACACATGTATATTGGTACATACAATACATAAATTGTCTCAAACAATAGAATTTTGAGTTTTAAAATGGTAAATTTCTGAGTTTTATACTCATACAAGTCAAACTTCAAAATAAAATTAGAATAATTTTAAATTACAGAATTAAACCATAATGTATTTTGGTTTAAATAATCTTAATGTAAAATACATAGGGTAAAATATATTAAAATTATACTCAGGTTTTAAATATAAAAATTCAGATGATAAATTATGAAAGAAATTTTGAACTTATTGCATTTTTCATTTTTTTGATAAATTTTAAACAAATAATCAAACAATATAAATTTCTATTAAACTTTAAAATTACAATATATTATTAGAGAAACAGGTAAGAACATTAAAAACAATGTGGATATTGTTTTGTTTATTCATTTGAAACAATACATATAAAAAATTACAGTATATTAAAGTCCTTATTACTTACCTCTATTATTCTCCATCTATGTATGTTGGTTGGAGATTCAATTACATGCATCAAAGCTGAATTGTTTATATCTTTTTTGAGCAATTCTTTTTTTGATTGCTGTAAATCAAATTGCATTTCTTCAAGCAAATTTCTACTAATAGTTAGAGAGGATGTTTTATTATTATCTTTAGATTGAAACTTTAATGACTTCATTTCATTTATTTGTGAAGCAAATTCCTTCTTTTCTAGCAAAAAATGTACTTCTGTATCTTTCAGTTTTTCTTTTAAGGATAAAATTTCTTTATCTTTATTAGATAATTTTGATGTCAACTGATATTTTTCTTCTTTCAGCTGTAAACAAATATATCTTTACTAATAATAAACTAATGAAACATGTTGATATAGCGATAACCTTTCTAATGATTTTAAAACAAAAAAAGTTAATCATAATTCTAAATTAATTACCTATAATTTTATAACTTTTAGTAAAAAATAAACACTAGTCTAAATATAAGCACAACTTTAACTTTAAAAATACATTCATTCTGATTGGTTCAGACAATACATTCATTTATAAATTAGTAAGATTATATAATTAATATTTTTAATCATTTACATTGCATTTTTACTTTCCCAGCTGTTATATATAACAGAGGGAAAGTGTGACAATTGGTCAAAAAAAATGATCCACCCAGATTTTTACATTTTTGGACTCAGGACACTCGAAACATTGAAAAATGCAAAAAATCGGGTTTTTTTCTGTATATATGGATGTTAGTGTGTGTGTTTGTTCACCCTCTTTGAAACTTAATAACTCCTGTGCTTTTTGTTGAAAATTTCTGAAATTTTGCAGGGAGATTTGTGTATTAGGAGGATGGATACTATAAAATTTTGGTGGTTAAAGGTCAAGGGGGTGTGGAGATAAAGGAATTGTGTCATATCTTGAGTAGGGTTTGGAATAACTAATGAAATTTGTTATTAGCATTTACAATTTTTATAAAACCCATCTTTACCCTCAAAATTAAGATGTTTTTTTTTGCCCTTTTATAATAGTTAAAAATATAAAAATATTTTTAATAAAATATGATAACAAATGGCGTCACCAAAATTTTAAATGCTGCCAGAAAAGTTGAGCAACTCATTGCTAGTTTTTTAAAATGTATAATGGATAATTATAAGCATAATGAGGAAAAATTTTTCTGGCTGGTAACTTTAACTGGCTTAATAAGGCATTTTTATTAATGAGATAGAGGATATTGAATGGTATGAGTATTTTTCAAATTTTTATGAATCTTAATTACCTTATTTGCCAGACTTTTCATTGTATAATATTTTAATTGTAGAGATGAAATTTTGGATGTAGATATTGATGAGAAATGAACCTCCATCTCTCATCAGTGAGGTGACTGCTAGAATCCAATAGAGTTTTACTAGTGTGTACCAGACATTTCTCAGTACTTGTTTTCTGTTCTTAATAGGATTTTTAAAAAAGAAATGTTTCTGTAGACATGGTATGTTAAGGCTGGTATACACGGTAAGGAAATCCTCAAAGGATGTGCTTAACAGACGAAAAAAACTCGGATATAACTGGCTGGATCGAACATAGTAATTTACAAAACTTATTAAAATATCTCCCAACGTATAAAGAATTATTTTTATTTAAAAATGGATAGATAGAAAAAAAAATCACGGTTAATCCTCAAAGGATTTCCTTACCGTGTATAACAGCCTT
>NW_019384456.1:45029-76554 GCF_000671375.1 Centruroides sculpturatus
CCATACGAGAATCAGATGTTAGGAATAGATAAAGAATATGTTGGGGTTACTACTAGAAATCTAGGGGTAAGGATAAAAGAGCACAGATATGATGTGAGAAAAGGTTCGAATGCCACAGTATTGTCTCAAATGGCGCAAACGGAGGGTTCGATAGTAAGATGGAATGAAGCAGATATACTGAAACAAATACACTCCCCGACCTTGGCAAAAACGGCCGAAAAATTAGAAATTTATAAAAGCAAACTTAAAGGGAATTGCATCAACGCAAGGGATGCCGAGGGACTTCCTTCCGCATGGAAGTTTGCAGTTAAAAACTTCAAATAAGAGCAGGAGCTTTAATATTATGTATATAAAAAACTCTGTATAGTTTAGTTGAGAAACTCCGTACAGTTTATTAAGCATTATTAATATATAGTGTTATCGATTTGTCTATTAAGTTTGAAGTATTAATATTTTGTATACACAATTTATTTGTTATATTTTAATATTTTATTTTTATTTATAATTTTAGCAGCATTTGTATTAATTATATTATTTAAAAACGTTATTTTGCTGTTAGTAATATATTGGTTATCCGTTATTAATATTTATATTTTTTGTATTTTGAACTTGTTGTTCTATTTTTTGAAATGTTCTAATTTACCTGACGATGATCCATTGATTGGATTGAAAACGTTTGTGTTAAGAATAAATCTCTCAGCGAGTGAACAGGTGTTGATTTAGTTATAGTTTATATTTCTTACTTTCTTAACAAACTTTCTAAATTCTTTATAATGATAACTATCATTCTTTATTGAGTGATAATTATTATTATTAAAGTTCATAAAAAAAAATAAATAAATACCCTTTTGATTTCATTTTGTAGATCTAAAATTTTAGCCTTTTCAACAGCTAATTCTTTTCTAAGCTTTAGATTTTCATTTTCTTCTTGTTTCAATTTTTCATTAGTTATTTTAAGTAATTGTTGTAAATTCTTATATTTTGTTTTCCATAATTCAATTTGCTGCTTATATTGGTTTAATTCCTGAGTAAGATCCTTAATATCTACTTCAGACTCTTTTACTTCTTGTTTTAATTGAATTATATGATGTTGGAACATATCAATATATTGACTTTGTTCTTTGAGGTCTTCCTGTAAAATAATAACAAATACTTAAATGTAAAGAAATATTTAAGGTAATGTAAAACCAAAAATAATTTGTGGAATTTCACTGTAATTATTAAAAATATAGCAATATATAATTTTTAAAACTATAAATTTAAAAATTATGTATTTATCATTATATTTTTAATATATTTAATTTTATAAAGTAATATTAATATTGTTAGGTATATTAAATACTTGTATAAGATGTCACGCCAACAGTTGTGTTAATTCAATTAGAAACTTCAGACTAGGAGGCGTTAAAGAGAATTAAAAGGAATATTTTAATCTTGCAAGCGCTTTCAATGTAAATATATACATTGACCTCAGGCAATTCAAAATCGAAAACAAAAATTTTTTTTCGATTTTGAATTGTCTGAGGTCGATGTGTATATTTACGTTGAAAGCACTTGCAAGATTAAAATATTCCTTTTAATTCTCTTTAACGCCTCTTAGTCTGAAGTTTCTAATTGAATTAATATTAATATTATTATTATGATTATGAAGAAAACAAATAATAATACTTATATACAGAATAAAGTACATTCTATATTTTAAATCAATTCCCTTTGATTATTTTAGTGCTGGAACAAGCATGCTTCACATGCATACACTTGTGCAATGCTGGGAAAGATTTCTTTGTCCTTGGTTAGATGTTTAAGTTTTCTGTATAATCAATGTAGTTGTCTTGTATATCCAATTGTCTAGCATTCTTAAACTCAAAACATTCATTTCAGTTTCATAATGTACTATTATATCACTTCTGATTTTGAGTTTTATTTATTTATTTTCATAAAAAATTATTATATTATGATTGTTTGAATTTCTGAAGAATTTTGTACGTTATTGTGACATCAACACAATGCCAGACTGCAATTTTTAATCATGTTTTTAATTTGTTTAATTTAAAAAACATTCTCTCCACCTCAAATTAGTAGTGTCATGCCCCTGTACTGTATATCATACTTTTCCTGTTAGCAATAGTCATGCCAGTCATCTGTCTAACTACAGTTGACCCCCTATAACGCGGTAGATATGTTCCACTTTATAAGAATTTTGCATTGTAGGAGTTCTTAAATACATGAGCCAATCACAGCCCGGCACATGTGCAGTTTACAGACTACTGCTGTTTGAAAGGTTTTCTTCCATAAAATTAATCGATTCTAGACTAATTTGACTCGACATTTTTAAAACATGTATAATTTTTTGGGAATAATCCATATAAACTATGCTATAAACAAAAAATTGTAGGATTACTTACCGAGTGTGCACTGTTTGATGACGGCATTGCTTAAACTTGTTTTCGTCATGGAGCGGCGCACCGAACGGTGGACGCGTTTTCTGATAAGTTTTTTCTTCGAAAAATTCGTTGAACTTTAGAGACATCATTAATAGAAATAATTTATATGGCCGTTGAATAAGAAATGTTTTTTTCACAAGAAATGTATAAAATTACAGTACTGTATTAGACTTACAGTACCTGTCTGTATTATACTGTACAGACAATAGTAAACTCAACTTACCCGCCTAAACTGTCTGTAGCATGTAAGTAGTTCGGCTGCTCGTCCACTATTGGTCCAGATTCGACCAATCCTGTCGCAACACGAGTCTGCAATGACGTTTTACCGCATTTTACGAGTTCTTTTTAGCGTCATTATACAAATACAGTTGCAATTTTTTCACTGCAATATATGAATCCACATTCCGAATCCTCAATATACGAATCTGCATTATATGAACCCGCGTTATAGGGTGGTCGACTGTACTTTCAGGGGAAAATTTTTGAATTGAAATAACATATTGTCCAGTTTACGTCAAAAGTTTGTACATAGTTAATCAGGGCCTTCTCTTGCTGCTCCTAAGCTTTCCGTATCTGGTCTCAGCTTTCATCTATCTAACTCCATTCTCAGGATTAAGGACAGACACGCAGATGGATTGACAACAGTAAGAATTTATGTCTACAATTTTTTCAAATTGCAACCCAATAACTACATTTTAATTCAACAGAAAATATGAATTAAGAATTTAGATTCAGCTTTTTATCAACTGTTCTGCTATTTCTCTATGCATATGGCTATGCTATGGTAGTTTTTGGGCTTTAAACCCATTCCATTTGGCAAATCAAAAAGAAAAATGTTACTATGTTAATAAAACAGTACGTTGTATTTATTTTGTAACTATTTGGTTCCTCCTTAGCCTGCTGTATTGTTACTGTATATATTTATATTGTAAAAATTAATATTTTATGAAAAATAATGTTTTTTAAACCCTATCCTTTTAAAAATCCTGTGCATAAGTCTATAATAATTTATGATTTTAATAAAAAATTACATCAAATGATAATTAAGATTTGATCCATGTATAGATTTACCTGTGTTTCCATTAATACTTTCTTACATTTATCATAATCTTTATATAATTTGTTTAACAAATTTTCTTGATATTCAAAATACTTTTCTGCTTCTTCCAATAAATTCTTTTGAGAAATACACTCAGTTTCCAACATTTTTACTTTATCTGAAAAATGATGAGTCTGTAATAATAAAAAACATATAATATATATAATCTTTAATGAATATATTCTTTTATTAATTAAAATGTAAATTATATAATTTCTTAATTATACAAATTTATTAAACTATCATTTTATAAAAGACATGTTTACATTTTGATACATTAGTTTAAAAGTGAATTTTAAGATTTGCTTTAATGAGAGAAAAATTTTTAAATAATGAATTTAATAAATAATTTTTTTTAAGATTTACAATTTAATAAATAAATTACTAAGTTGAGAATCCAATAGTTTTATTTGAAAAGAAACATTTTTGGACTCATTTGGTCCATTATCAGCTCTTCATGCAGAATTAAGAACAAACTACAATTGATGCTTGATTTTAGAATATTTTATATTTAAAATTTATACAGAACAATAAAAAGAGTTACACAAACTCAAAACCCAATATAATTGATGAAATCAGGGCTGTGGAGTCGGGTCGGAGTCGTGGAGTTTTGATGTTTTAGCCGGAGTCGGAGTCGAAGTCGGTAGATTTTTACGCGACTTCCACAGCCCTGGCAGGGCTGTTGAGTCGGAGTCGGAGTCGGAGTCGTGGAGTTTTGGTGTTTTAGCCTGAGTCGGAGTCGGATGATAAGGAAAAGTTGGAGTCAGAGTCAGAGTCGGTAGATTTTTACGCGACTCCACAGCCCTAGATTAAATCCAAATGATTAAAGTCAAATGAGCTTAAATTGTATAAACTCACATTATTTTTTAAATCCATTATTTCTGTTTTTTGAATAGTTGTTTTCTTTTCTAAATGAATGACCATTTTTCTTAAATCTTCAGTTTTATTTTGGTATGTTTTAAGTTCTTCTATCACAGCCTCTGTCTTCTTTTCATAAGTAGAAATTAATATTTCTTTTTCTTGTTTTAACTTATTTTCATTGTGTATTTTCTGAAATTAATTGAAAATGCATTACGGATTAATTAGAATATGAACTGTTTAAATTTAAAGAATTGCAATAAATCAAATAAATTTTAGAATTGTAATCATTAATTACTTAAATGTGAGACTAACATTTAATACAGATATTGATAAAGATTTTTATATTTAACTGAAGAACCAACCATAATGAGATTTAGTTAGAGGAAAATAGACTAGCCTTACAATCATTTTTTAATTATAAATTGTAATTATGCTAATTTACATGCTAAATGCATATTATTTGATGTAGCTAAAAATTAGAAAATAAAAAAAAAGAATAATGAAACATATTTTAAATCAATAAATTATATACATTATGTTATAAATTATAACTAGAGTCAAATATGATTTTATCTTTTAATTAATATTACAAGATTAAAAAGCTTGATAAAAAATTTGTGAGAGTAACTAAGATTTTCAAATATAGAGACTCAGATTTGGGAGTCATATACAAGTCTAACAATATTATAACTTTTTATTTGGACTTGATACTTTATGAGTCCAAGTCCAAGTTTTATATATGTTAAAAAAAAGAAAAGAATTAAATTTCTTTGGGTTTTAAAACTAGTACTTCTTTACTATTACTAATAATGCTTAGTTCATCATCACATCTATAATTCTAATAATATACAGTATGTGATATTGAGTATGATTTAGTTAGATATTTAACTTTATTTCAGTTTGTATATTTTTGTAGATTCACAACTGATAATTTCAAACATTTCATTGTCCAGGACTAAAATTCATGTAATAAAAATTATTAATTTTTTGACATTTAGAATGAAAATTGACAGATTGATGCTAAAATGTATATATGCATACATGTATAGGGAACATTCTCTATACATGTATTCAGTGGTGATATTCAGCGGGTTCGCACAGGTTCGGCCGAACCCGTTGTTAACATTTTCAAAGTTTTCCGAACCCATTGTTAAACACACGTAACATTTCTCAGTGGTTTTGTTTCTTTTAAAAAATATATTAAAATATACGTATTATACTCTGTAACACTACTAAACTAAAGCCTTATACCCCGTTTGCCATGGTGCAACCTCCATCGACTGTTTCAATCTCGACTGAAACGAGATTTAATCGCGATCGACTCAAGAGAGTTCTTGAAACTAGGTCCACTCATACGAGAGATCCCACAATCCCACGCGCGCGAGAAAATACAAGATGGCTGCGGAACACGTGTCGGGCTATCGACAGCGAAATAAAAAAGATATTGTATTTTGAGAGACGATGACATCTGTCTATTATTATAATAATACTTAATGATAAAATAAATGATTTAGAAAACTTTTTTCTTGAGAAAAAGCCAATTTTTATGTTTATAAAATATTTTGAATGAAAAATATTAAAATATGTACAAAATAAACCATTTTGTACATATTTTATTATTTTTAAAAAAAATTTTTTATTTTTTTATTATTTATAAAAAAAAATATAGTTCTGGCATAAACAATGTTAAATTTTAAACTGATGTAATTTTGCAAACACATCTTTTTTATTTATATGGGTATCTTAAGGCCAGTTTTTGTGCTAATGTTGCTAATGCACCATTTGAGCGAAAAAAAATTGTTAAGGAAAAATTTTCTGTTAGCAAACCCTTTGTTAAATATTTCGAATATCACCACTGCATGTATTTCACATATGAAATAGTAGTCTGCAGCTACTATTTTTATTTTTATAACCTTTGTATTGTATACACTAATTACATATTTTTCTTTCTTAATGTTTGAAGAATAAAAGTTATAAAAATCAATAATAATATTTATTACAGTAAAATAATAATGTAAATGAACAAACAACAACAAAATAACTTTTGGACAAAATCTGATGGCCAATAACAACAAAAAAACTTAATTGAAATTTTAAAGTGATGTTTTTTATTAAACTATTTAAACAAATATATTATATAATTTAAGGCTATTTAAATGCAAACAATTTGACTTAAACGTTTTTAAATGTCTATGAAAAGAATTTTTTCCTACCTTATGTATTGCTTGCTGATGCTTTTTTAAATGATTTTCATTTATTTTGTTTTGCTCCAATTCATTTTTCATTACTTCAAGCTCTATAAAGGAAATATAAAGTTTTAAGACTTTTCATAATGATAATGATCTTTAACCATTTTTAAAATTTTTTAAGTTATTTCTGATATTGTATTAAAATACAAATTAACTTTTACATAATAATTAAATTTTAAAAGATGTTTAAAATTTAAAACATATAATGCAAGAAAGTGATAAATATGATTATTTAGGTAAAATGAAATTTAAAAATTGTCAAATTTTCTTTCATCATAAAAAATTATTACATATTAATTTGAAATATACTAATACTTATAGACATATATTATTAAGATATTAACATTGAACAATTTATAACAAAATGCTTTGAAGGGTGCTTCTTGTCAATATTACTAATACTAGTATTTTGGCTTAGCAATCTATTTTCAAGAACAATACCAAAGAGAATACTAACATCCAATTTTAAACAAAGCCAGACAATAGCCATTCAGTTCAATTTAAAAAATTTATATCATATAGCAACAAAAGGAAATTTAAGCAGTATAAATCAGAATAATAATTACAAAAAATGGTTTTAAACACAATTTACAAAATAAACAAATATTTCTACAGAATTGGAAGATTTTTTTCTTTTCAAAGATATTAGCTCTATATCCCTGGCCAGGACAAATAGTACAATTGTAAACTAATAAGATTTCAAACTATCTGAGTTCAAATTAATGAGGATTTCCTGTATATATCTATACTAATATTATAAACAGGGCCATACCGTGCTATGATGCAGAGATGCGGCTGCATCAGGCGGCACCGTATGGGGGTGGCATAAGCAGCATTCAAAGGGTGGCATAAGCGGCATTTAAGAGGCAGCATTTCGAAGATTTGCATTATACTAAGAAAATCTACTGCACGGCCCTGATTATAAAGAGGTAATGTTTGTAAGTACTGTATGTAAGTTTGTATGCAGCAGGTAATTTCCGAAACTACTCATCCGATTTCATAAATTCTTTCACCAATATTTAGAATGGAACTTCAGGATGGACAAAGGCTGTATATTATTTCGTTAAACATTCATATAAATTAAAAGATATAATCTAGGTTAAGGCTTTTATGTCCAACAGATGGCGCTACGAGTACGATGCCCTAAGTTTGCTTTTCTGTAAGGCATTATGCTTTTCTGTGAAAATGAACTAAAGCAGATCATCATCTATCTATTTATATAAATAAAAATGTAATGTTCGTTTGTTCCTACTGATTCCTTTGAAATTTTGACACAACGCTGCATTCGAATACGCACGTGTTTTTATATAATATACATGTTG
This sequence comes from Centruroides sculpturatus, assembly GCF_000671375.1. NCBI lineage: Eukaryota > Metazoa > Arthropoda > Arachnida > Scorpiones > Buthidae > Centruroides > Centruroides sculpturatus. The sequence goes on from NW_019384456.1 coordinate 53,005, forward strand.
AAATTCAACCCCACTGAAGGGAGATGGTTAGGATTAAGACTTACGGTAAAGAACTCTGATTCTATTTATACTATTTTAGATGTGGATTTTTGCGTTTTTGATTGCGTTTTAATAGGGTACGTCAGCAGAATGTACACTAACAAGAAATTTTTCGAAAAATTCTCCCTCCCCACGAGGGAAGTGTTATAAATTTATAATAGATACATTTTGAGCCACAACAACGCGTGGCGGGGTCTCTAGTATATATATATATATATTTTTTTTTTTACCAGTTTCCAGTAAAATTTCAAAAAAACCCATTGTCTACAATATGTATCAAATATTCATTCTATAGTTTAAACTTTTTTTCATTTATTTTTAATATAATTATTTTCTTTTGATTTAGATGACTAGTGAAATTTTTGAATTTATTTCATCTGTACTTTTATCATTATCTTTAATAACTCAATAAGTTCAATTTGTTCAATAAGATTTGTAGGTCTAAAGTGCCAAAATTATTTTAATTGAGATATTAAGAAAAATCCCTTATGAATATTATCAAGTTTTAAGTTTAGTTTAATAAGTTTAACAAGATTATATCATGAAAGAATCATTACCCAAGCCATTATTCAGCAGACTCTCATATTTTAGGTCAAGTAAATGAAGAAATATCATAAAATTACAAACAAATGATTAATTAAAAAATTACATTACATTAAAAGATGAAAAAGATTAAAATTTATATGTACAGTATAAAATATTCAGAAATAATAATAATATACATATTCAGTAATATAATTTGTACATTACAGTCTATTAGTGACATATTATTATGTAAATATTATAAGCAGAAATTTACTTATTCTAGTGATGCCACGAATATTCGGCTACTATTCGGTATTCGGCTACTTTTTTTAATATTCGGTATTCGGCCAAATGTTGCATACTATTCAGCCGAATACCGAATCATGGAAAAAATGCACATATTACTCAAAAATGTATTTATTTTAATCACAAATTATTACATTTAAAGTCTATCAGTGGTAAGTTGTGATGAATGAAAACAATTTTTTCAGCATTTGTTGATAGCGAACGATTGTGCTTTTCCTCATAAACTATACCTGCTTCTGAAAATAGCCTNATCATCTATCTATTTATATAAATAAAAATGTAATGTTCGTTTGTTCCTACTGATTCCTTTGAAATTTTGACACAACGCTGCATTCGAATACGCACGTGTTTTTATATAATATACATGTTGAAATTCAACCCCACTGAAGGGAGATGGTTAGGATTAAGACTTACGGTAAAGAACTCTGATTCTATTTATACTATTTTAGATGTGGATTTTTGCGTTTTTGATTGCGTTTTAATAGGGTACGTCAGCAGAATGTACACTAACAAGAAATTTTTCGAAAAATTCTCCCTCCCCACGAGGGAAGTGTTATAAATTTATAATAGATACATTTTGAGCCACAACAACGCGTGGCGGGGTCTCTAGTATATATATATATATATTTTTTTTTTTACCAGTTTCCAGTAAAATTTCAAAAAAACCCATTGTCTACAATATGTATCAAATATTCATTCTATAGTTTAAACTTTTTTTCATTTATTTTTAATATAATTATTTTCTTTTGATTTAGATGACTAGTGAAATTTTTGAATTTATTTCATCTGTACTTTTATCATTATCTTTAATAACTCAATAAGTTCAATTTGTTCAATAAGATTTGTAGGTCTAAAGTGCCAAAATTATTTTAATTGAGATATTAAGAAAAATCCCTTATGAATATTATCAAGTTTTAAGTTTAGTTTAATAAGTTTAACAAGATTATATCATGAAAGAATCATTACCCAAGCCATTATTCAGCAGACTCTCATATTTTAGGTCAAGTAAATGAAGAAATATCATAAAATTACAAACAAATGATTAATTAAAAAATTACATTACATTAAAAGATGAAAAAGATTAAAATTTATATGTACAGTATAAAATATTCAGAAATAATAATAATATACATATTCAGTAATATAATTTGTACATTACAGTCTATTAGTGACATATTATTATGTAAATATTATAAGCAGAAATTTACTTATTCTAGTGATGCCACGAATATTCGGCTACTATTCGGTATTCGGCTACTTTTTTTAATATTCGGTATTCGGCCAAATGTTGCATACTATTCAGCCGAATACCGAATCATGGAAAAAATGCACATATTACTCAAAAATGTATTTATTTTAATCACAAATTATTACATTTAAAGTCTATCAGTGGTAAGTTGTGATGAATGAAAACAATTTTTTCAGCATTTGTTGATAGCGAACGATTGTGCTTTTCCTCATAAACTATACCTGCTTCTGAAAATAGCCTCTCACTATATACACTACTGCCGGGAGACGATAGATAAATCTTAGCAAATTCTGTCAGGCTTGGGTACTGTTTTGCGTTTGCTGACCACCACTTGTAAAGGTCTGCCGTCCGATCTAGGCGAACAGTTTTCATATAAAAATCAATCTCATTTGCAATAGCACTTTTCTCCTCCACATCCTCATCATTTTGCATATTTTCTGTAGCGACTTCGTCAAAACAGTTCCAGAAACTGTCGTGTATTTCAATGGTTTTATCATTTTCATTGATATTTCTTTTCTTACGAAATGGAGAAGAATCATCATCCGTACTAGTAGACTCGTCATGACTAATTTTCAGAGCTTCTAAAAGAATTTTTTGTTTTGCTCTTTGCGTTTGAACTAATCCCAGGAAACTGGTTTTGAAACGCGGGTCAAGAAAAGTGGCAACCAGATATTTGTCATTCTCATCAAAGTTGAACCGTGTTTCAAGCTCAACTTGTAGTGAAGATCTCATTCTCAATAAATTTGGTGTTCTATCTGCAGTCTCTTCCTTTCCCAGGTATTTCAACAATGTGACAACATGTGGAATCACTTCAGAGATGCAGGAAATACCTGAGCTGGTTATTTTCGTAATCTCTTCAAATGGTTTGAGAAGTTTGATACATTGTTCCATTAGCTCCCACTGAGAAGGTGTTAAATTGTTTAAAGACTCGTGATCAGTTATGTACAAAGAAACAGCTCGCTTTTGTTCTAATAATCGCTCCATTAAATAATATGTAGAATTCCAGCGTGTGCTTACATCCTGTACTAGTTGGTGGTTTGGCAAGTTAAGTTCTTGGCGAATGCATTTCAGCTTTTCTTGTGCTATACCAGAGTGGTTAAAATGGGTAACAATTCGTCTCGCAGCAACTACCATCTGTGTTATTTCCGTTTGAGACTTTAGCGATTCCTTGACAGCTCGTTGCAGTGAATGAATAAAACAATTGGCAGAATCATATTCTGCGTCTCGTACACCTTTTATCATATTGGCTCCACTGTCATGGACAAGTAAATGGATCTTGCTATGAGGAATATTCCATCTTTCTGCAATAGCATTGAGTTCTTTTGCGATATTGGTACCAGTATGTGAGCCAGAAAATGGCTTCATTGCTAAAACACCATGTTCAAGAATAAACTCTGGAGATATCCAATGCACAGTGAAACTCAAGAAACTCTGGTTATTGTGCTGACATGTCCACATATCAGATGTCACTGATACTGCTGTTGCTCGTGAAATACTAGATTCAATTTTCTAGCAAATTCTATTATATATATCAGGAATAATTTTCTCAGTCATGTAAGTGCGATCAGGTATATTGTATTGAGGTACTGCCTTTTCCATAAGCCTTTTAAAGCCGAATCGTTCAACAAGTGATAATGGTTCGTTGTCTAAGGCTATCATTTCACTGATTAAATAATGATATTTTATTGATTTCAGATCATTAATATCCCATAACAATTTCCTTTCAGTTGTTTCCTTCAGAGTTAACTGTTTCTTTTCTGATGTACCTGGTACTACCAGTATCTTGGAATCGGTAGAAGTAAGAGTACCATCATTTTTGCTGCCACTTGCTGAGGGAACAACAGTTAACATAGTGTACTGCTCGGCATGTTTGCTTTTAAGGTGGTTTTTCAAAGAAGTTGTAGCTGTAAACATAAAAAAATGAACACAATAATTAAGCAATGAAAAATCTGACATCAAAGAAGGGAATTCCCAAACACTACTAGCTTGAACTTGTATTATTCTGGCATCACTTAAGCCTCTGAATTTCAAAGATAATAAATAAAATGTAGACTATATTTAAAAGTAGGACTTATTTATATCAAGTTTATCAACGAAATACCATGTGTAAAATAAAGTACCGGGCAAAGAAAAACAAGAAATAAAAAATTACAAGCGCTAAATACTAAATGTGACAAATTGTTTCACTTAATTAATACATAATAAGATTTTACTTACTTGCTTTCTTTCCTTCTCCGCCACGCAAGATCTTGTTGTTACACAGCAAACACATAGCAAGTTTATTATCTTCACTACAAATCTCGTAATATTTCCAAATAGGCGATTTTTTATTAAATGGTGCCATTTTGTAAAGCTTTTGGCGAACAAACAGTTATATTTTTTAGTAATAGAAACTATTAGTAACACAATTTGATGTAACAATGAGCAAATAACGCATGTTGTGACACAATCTACTCGCAAATGAAACAAACCCTCTCTCACAATTTCTCTCTCTCCAGGCGGGACAATCTCACCCCACATTCTTAAGGATACGATTACATCACCCACCTGACATATGTGACAGAGCTGTGGACTGTCCATCAACACTTGATAACATCCACACACCTGACACATGTTACAATTGAACTTAACAACATATTTTGCCGAATATTCGGCGCTTCGGTTGAGAGCGTAGCCGAATATTCGGTATTCGGCAAAATCACTATTCGTGGCATCACTAACTTATTCTACATACAAACATATCTAGAAGTACCTTTCTGTAATTCCTCATTATGTGCTTCCAATAAGCTTTTCCTTTTACTTAATAATTCCAATTGTTTGATAAATTTATGATTATCATCTTTTATATTTTTTTTCTCTTTGTTCCAATTAATTTTTTCTTCTTTTAATAATTTGATCTCTTTATTCAAATCCTTTATTTGTAATAAAAAGGGATTTAATATTTAATAAAACCTTTAAAACTACAAAAATTAAATATTCTAAATATAATTTTAAATAATTTACAGTTTGAATAACATTAAAATAAATTAGTATGAAATGTTCTTTTTAACTCATTGTTTTTTTTTTGTATTGATTATTCATAACAATTATATATAAATAATATGTTCTATATGTTTAAGAAAGGCATGTTAAAATTATTGAAAGAAAAAATGAAACCTTATAGAAAGTTATCATGCATACAGGTAAATAATTGCAATAAATTATAACAACTGAACTTCCTATCAAATACTGGAGGTAATATACTTCCTTCTACCTGTATAAAAACCTTCCAAATCTCCAGTGATACTCGTTTGACGACATCGCTACAAGAGCGTGGTGTTCTATTTTTGATATTAACGTTGACTGTTTGAATTTTTGTAACGGTAGCCTGATGAAGACCCTGGTAGGGTCGAAAACGTTTGCTTAAACGAGTATCACTGGAGATTTGGAAGGTTTTTATACAGGTAGAAGGAAATAAATTATAATTATTCAAGTTATTTCATACTCACTTTTAAATTTTCCTCATAATTATTTTTTTCTCTTAATAATTTTCTGTGTTTATTAATACATATACCATGTTGTTCTTTTACGTTATTCAAATTTTTTTTAATTTCTTCAAATTGCAGTTTTGTATTGCTATGGTTTGTCTATTTGATAAGTATAAAAAAAATAAAATTTTTAATTTATTTATATGAAATGAATTTAATTAAACTAAAATTAAACCTAATTATAAATTTCTGTTTTTATTATAATATTTAACTTAACTTTTTCTTTTGAAATTTCTGTTTCCATTTTAATAATACAATCTTTCAAATTTGCTATTTCTTCTTTAAGTTTTTCATTTTCAAAAGTTTTAATCTCCAAGTCTTGTTTTGTTTCTGTTAATACCACTTGGATATTTGAAAATTTAGCTGTTTCTTTATCACAATCATCTTTTAGATTATGTATCTGATCATTTAACTAAGAAAAAAATTTTCAATTAAAAATTTAATAAATTTTGATAAAGTTTTACAATTAAAAAAATTTAAATTAAGACAGAGCATATGATTAAAAATACAATATTTATTTCTTATGAAAGACATTTTATTTATCTTTTATACTTTTGTATGTATTATATAATCAAATCATTATGCAATTAAAGACTAAAAGTTTTAGAAAATTTAAAAGAACTTCATTGAATTATAATTTGAAGTTTTTGTAAAAATGAAAATTTGAATATAGAAAATTTTGTAATACTGTATTTATGTTATTGCTTAGCTAGGAAAATAAAACATTTATTTACAAATATTAAAGACTCAACATTAACTTTATATGTATTAAAAGCAATCTTATAAGGAGCATACAAGAACTCAGAATTTTTATAATAAAAACTTATTACAATTTTCATTAACAAAACTAAATAAAATTATAATATTGATCTTCCACACAAACCATTTAATACAAAATATAAAATTTATTATAATCTGTTGCTTATAGAATTAAAACAATGAAGTAGATGAAAAAGAGAATTTCTTCATAATAAAGAAACTACTACTTGTTTTTATTCACACAATACATTTTAATCTACTTTCTAATGAGGACTATATCCAAAAATGTCATAGCTTAAAGTGAATAAAGTTACAAAGTTCTACAGTTGACTAACTGAGATTCTTTTGACTGGATGAATCTTTACAAAACCATAAATTCAGGTTTTTCTAATTTGTGTATAAAATATTTTAATCTAATAAACTTCATTTATATCAAATTAAAACTTTTAATTGAAATGACAAAAATTTTTTATTTGATATCAAATATAATTGACTAATAGTAGTGAATAACAGGAGTTTTTATAGCTTTAAGCTACCAAATATAAGAAAAGATTTTATCTTATGACATTTCTAGATTATAAATTTCAATTAATTTGTATAAACAAACATTCTGAGAGAAATAAATATTAAGGAAAAAAAGAATTTTATCTTATACTGATAACAGTATATTAATAAAAAAAGCAGCATAAATAATATTAAAGACAATTAATCTCTAACATAGATTTAAGACCATTAATCTTATAGTACTTTTTATACTATTATGAAAATTGGACTAGCCATTGTAGTTAATCTAATGAAGTAAGCAATACACCTTTAACAATGGGTGAGGTTGGAGAGATATTAACTGAGTCCAAAATGTTGCTTTTATCCAACTTTACCTATTGTTAAAAATGTATTGCTTAGTTCATTGTGCTGTTATAAACTTTTTCTAATATAGAGAAATATTGTACTCAAATGATGTAATTCTTGTATAATTACTTATCTAAATATAAATAAGTATTGATGTGATATGTAACTAATTTACAAAATCCTTTTTATGTTCATCAAGAAAATATCAATGTTATTGCCTGTAGCAGATTATTATTTATGAGGACTATTTTTAATGTAAGAATAATTTGAGCAACTTATCTACACTTATTGTTGACTGACAGCTTTGTTTAGGCTTACAGGGACACTATTAGTCTAACAGCACAAAACCTTTCTCACTAATTTCTAGCCTTATTAACTGGAGTACAAACGTTTTTGGCCTTCTTAATAGGCCTTCCTCGGGTACACTGTGGAGCGTCGGTTAGAAGAAGTTTAAATGCTGCGACACCTGGGTAAACATTGGCAGCATTTAAACTTCTTCTAACCGACGCTCCACAGTGTACCCGAGGAAGGCCTATTAAGAAGGCCGAAAACGTTTGTACTCCAGTTAATAAGGCTAGAGATTAGTGAGGAAGGTTTTGTGCTGTTAGTCTTAGAAATAGTTCTAGCTACATATGCAAAGTAGTGTAAACACTATTAGTCCCTGTAAGCCTAAACTAAGTCATCTCTGTGTTTCTTAGTGTGTTAAAGAATATTTATTAATATGCCTTCTTTATGACAACATATGTCCTCATGTTGCTGGAAAAATGCATATGTTGATATGAAATTTAGATGGGAAATCTTGTACCATTCTCCCTACAGTCTGGACCTGACATCATCTGGCTTTTATTGTTCATTGCAATGAAGAAGTTTTTAGATGGTAAACAGTTGCAGAAGATGATAACATTCTGGAAACTGTCTCTAACTGGTTCAATGAATTGGCAACAGACTTTTTCAATGAACAATCATGAAGCTTGTCTCTTGATTAGAAAATGCTTGCATTCACAATAGGAATTATGTGAAGTAATATACTATTGTATATTTAATGTAACAATAAAAATTTTAAAGTATACTAATTTTCTCTATTTATTTTAATACAAAATGGTTCTTATTTTAAGAATGATCTCCGTACATTGAATTGAACTTTTGTTTTTTTATATCTTTCCAGGAATATTGTGTACAATAAAATTTTACAATTATTATATATTTACAATTACAAGAATTAATTAGTTCAATTAAACTGTATTCAGAAAATAAATTTTATTTATTTCCCTTTTTGTTTGTGGGTTGTTTTACATACATGTCACATTTGACTGGCAGTTTATATGTATAAACTATCAGTCTATGCAATATCAGTTTTACACTACTGAATGTATATTTTTAACTATCAGGAAAAAATAGATTTTTTATTTTCAAGGACAGTTATAATATTATAATTCTATAGATATGGGGTTAACTAATTATTCACAATAATCATTATGATTGCATTTTCTAGCACAATTGAAAATTTAAAGTTTAACTATAACTTTGCATTATCATTTATCACTAACCAATATGAAAACTAACAATTATCAACCAATAAAAACTGAAAAATAGCATTAAATATGACAAAGTAATCAATTTAAAAATTTCAAATTATCATACTTTGGAATTTTTATTCTGTAGAATTGAAAGCAAGAACTCCTTAATTTTAATTGATCATTTTATAACTTTCCTGTACTAATAATAACTGAGTTATAAAATTAAGTGAGATAAGTAAATAAGACTGTAAGTAATGGAAATTTGGTTTTATTCAGTATGACATTAAAAAAATTGTATGAAAACAATTAAAAAATATAATTAGTACATTTAAGTTATAGAACTATTATTATTGGTTAATAGTAATTCATCCAGCATTTGTTTGACTGCTCTGAGTATAACAAACATTGATTACAATACAAAGTTTTATATGTACTTTAACTTGTATGTTTTGGGATTTGCTAATTCTGATATTGATGATAATATCTATGGATTTCATTATATTCCTTTACAATAAATAGATTCTATTGCATTCCTGATTCCAACACAAGACAGTCATTCCCAAATGTTATTCAAGCTAAAGCTTCAAGATGCTAGCATATGCTATTTAAAAACTAATTTTTGAACAGGATATAAATCTTTACTTTTTGTAAGTTTTATATCCTGAAAAATTACAAAATTTCATATAAAATTTATTATACATTATTATTTCCCACTTATTAATTTACCATTTTTATTTATTATTTTAAATTATTTTTTCTGTTTATTAAGCAAATTTTATAAAATTAATCTAACATAAGATAAGTAGAGTATTTGATATATATATAAATAATTATTGATAATTCTCACTTGTTCTATAATATTTTCTTTTTCATATAACTTTTTCTGAAATTCCTCTTGTTCTTCTGTTGAATTTAATAATTTTATTCTAATTTGTTTTATTTCTTTCATTAAATTATCATTACTAATCAACAATTCTTCTTTTTCTGCCTCTAATGCCTTCAATCTAAAAATAAAATATAATAATTTAATTATAATATTTTAAAAGCATTAAGTTAATAGTTACATATTTCATTACTTAAAAGATCTAGCATTAATGAAATTTTCAGAATAGATCATCATTTGATCCCAAAATATAATTTTCATCATAATCTAACATGATTATGATGATAATCATATCATTAGAATACAATTTCAAATTGCAGACCTATACATTCCCACTGTCTATCCTTTGTTGATCTCAAGAACGGGGTTAGATATCTGTACATCAAAACTAGACTTAGAAAGCTAAGGGGCCAAAGGCCACAATTAACTATACAGGGTGTCTATAAAGTTCATGTGGAATTTTAAAAATTTATAACTTTTTTAATATTTGTGATAGAAAAAATCTGTAGAAATATTAGAAAGCTTAATGTACCTAGTTTTAAGTAAAATTATTTAGTAACTCTTCAACACAATAATTTAACAATTTTTCGAAACTTTAAAAATACTTCTTTTTCAGAATTACATGTGACCCATGGAGTCAACTGAAGAAAAAGTAAACTGTGTTCTTTGATTGGCTGAACTTGGCTATAATAAAACAATAAAAAAAATATAAATTTTGTTATTTCCAACACATACAACATAATTTCTCTCACAAATACTAATAAAGTTATAAAATTTTTTAAATTGCATGCAGATTTCATAGATACCTTGTATATGAACTTCTGGTCTAAACTGGAAGTCACATGATTTCAATTCAAAATTTTTTCCAGTACAGAGTTAGATAAATGACTGGCATGCTTGATTGTTATCAGAAGTATGATGTATAGGGGCAAGATACCACTAAAATGCATACCAAATATGAGATGCTTAAAAGCCAAAGATCCCAATTGTCTATACAGAAACTTCTGGTGTGAACTGGAAGTCACATTATTTTTCTTAAATTAAAAGATGATTAAAAATTGCAATCTGGCCTTGTGACAATGCCAGAATAAATAATTGTTTTTTAAAGTTAGTATTTTTAGAATAATAATTAAAATTTTAATTTATATGAAGGTATTTAGCTTATGATAAAATAATTGATATACTAAATTATATATATAAATTATTATTTACTCTATTATCTCTTTTCTCCATCATATCATATTTTGCTAAGAGTGTGTTGTAATGCAAAATAATGTTTTAAAGGAATTAATGATTATGACATTTGTATCCTAATTTCATTCATTTATTTCAAAAAAAAGTGTTCTATTTAATTCCATAATGAAACATTTATTTTTATTTGAAATTTGCTTCTATTTTATAATTTGTATTAATCCAACCTAAGTAATAAAAGTATCTTGCAACTTAACCAATAGTTTTAACATAATCAATGAAAATATGTAAATTAATTATAATAATCCTTACTACTTTCAATAATGCAGATAAATTAAGAAATAATTTAGTAAAAGTATCAACACAATAGAATTATATCAAAAAAATATTAGCTTATTTTTGCTTTATAGAAAAAATTAACTGAAAGAAATATCTATTTCAGGAAAAATATTAAATTAGAATAAATATCAAAGGAAATAAAAAAAAACTTTAATGATTATAAAGATGTTTTCATATAGAATTTATAAGTTTATTTATGGTTTGTCTGATTTTATGCATATTTTAAACAAACAGCAGCTCACATTCAAACTAAAAAACAATTTAATTACTTCAATAAGTCAGAATAATTCAGTGGCATGCAATCCGTGGAAGCGTATTTTCTAAAATATAAATACATATTGTGCGATTATCTTCATATTTGAACGTACTTTGAATTAATTAAAATTAATATTTTATTATTACCGCATTACGTATCTTATTACAAAACAATGATAAGATTGCGATTGTATATTTGAATATAAATTAGTATATGCATATTCGCAATGGAAGAGCCGTATTTTTGAATGCGGGATAGCTTCCACGGCGAAAATATTTGAATCGTGTAAAGCAGCCGTATTATAGGGTGCGTATACTTTTTGCTAGCTTCCAAGCTCGCCGAGCTGACACCTAGCGCTGCCTGACGTCATACTAGCACTGCCTGACGTCATACTAGCACGTTGGTAAAAGTATACACAGTAATGGCGTCTTACGGTTTAGTATCAGCGGCTGTAGCTATTATTTCACAACTGCAATCGCTAGATTCGGAGTCTGAAGACGATGATTTATTGTTAGAATGTGCAATGTCTGCAGTTGAAGCTGAGGTGAATGCATCTAGTGGCGAAAAAAGCAAGTCAGTCGAAAAAGTAAAAGGGTATGTTGAGTACACTGTGCCAAGATACTGATCGAAGGATTTTCAGGAACATTTTCGATTGAACAGAACAACTGTGGACATTTTAATATCAAAATTAGCACCCTTACTTAATAGCAAACAGAATTCAAGAGGACGATGCCCATTGACGGTGGAGAAAAAAATATTGTGCAGTCTCTACTTGTTATCGAATCAAGCTCCGTTCAGGTAAAGTACAGATCTATATCGTTAATTGAGATTCATGTTAATAATATGAATTGTGGTTAAAATTAACAAAATGCATATATTTTTTTGAATTAAAAGAAAACTATAAAGAATTCTTAAATGAAACTTTAAACATAACTTATTTATACTGTAAAATAGAATTTAACAATTTTTAACATCATAAATTTTGTAAATTCTTGATCTTTTTGTGTCAATTAAATATAACCACACCAAATTTTTATATTTTAAAGGTAAATTTATACATACAGAAGCTAAAAATGGTACAACTAAGATTAAATACTCTGTTTGCATTAAATTACAGTTTGTCCCTCTTAATTTCTTCTCCAATAGGTAATAAATTNCCATACACGCATTCGCGCATGCGTTTTACAGAGCATCGACATCCCGCGGTTTAGCTCGTGGATGCTATCCGCCAAAATATGGTGTAACGCTTCCAACGATTCTATCCATTAGCCTTTCGTAAGGACCTATTTGACTACGTGAATTAAGATTTAGAAAGTAAAGAAAGGCTTATGTTATTTAATGTACGTTTCTTTTAAAAAGCTTTATATTTAATTATAATTTTCTTTAAAAGAATATTAATTTAATTGAAGAATATTTTGTACCAGGTATGTATATCCACCGCACATTTTATGACACTTGTGCAGTTTATGGGTACGGCTTTTTGAAAGGTTTTCTTCCATAAAATTAATCGATTCTAGACTAATTTGACTCAAACATTTCCAAAACAAGTATAATTTGTTGGAAATGATCGATATAAAATATGTTATAAACAAAAAATTGTCTGAATACCAAGTATAACCAGTTAGAAAACGCCATTGCTTTAAGCTTGTTTTCGTCGCGGAGCGGCACATCGGCGTGACGTCACATTTGTCGGTGCAATTCGGTCACCCGACTACTCATCTGACTCGTTTTCTGATAACTTATTCTTTTTGCGAAGAATTCGCTGAACTTTGGAGACGTCGCGTGATAGATCGTAATATACTATTGTATTTTTATTGTAATTAGAAACGACTTATTATTGACTATATGAAGTAACAAAGGTAAACCGCTCGCTAACAACAATAGTTCTATCATGATATACAGTAAAAACTGCTTAGGCGACCATCTGCCTTCGACGGGCACCTGTCAAAACGGGCAAAAATATCTGGCACGGAATAGTTTATACATAGTCTTCGTATAAATTACCTGTATTGAACGATCACCTGTGTAACGTGACCCGGGTATCGATTTTTGGTCCGAAACAACATACAGCAACTGTAATAAGCGACCACTTCCGTTATTTCCGTGATATTTTTAGAAAAACAATATTCAAGTAATTTTCGCGCACAAACAATAAACGCATTAATTAACACAAAATCAGTTTTACAGGCAACCTTCCTTTTTCGATTCCGCGATTGTCATTGATGTAATGAAATCGTATTATGAGAAGAAATACAGTAATAGAATAGTTTTATTATTAATTAATAATTTTTTATTGTACTTAAGAAAATATTAAATATTTAAAAATACAGTATTTTTAGATTAACGAAAACCAAAAGCAAAGTGATGGAGAGATACGACGCGCTTGTATATCGATGACGTAATACACATAACTGAGGAGCAAACGAACTTTGTTCGCTATCTGAGTTGTTCGTTAATCGATTATCAATTTACCATATGTTTGTATGGGAATTTGATTAATTCGTTCTGGAGACTCCAAAAAATTAAAAATATATACTTTCTTACTATATTCATAACTAAATGTAATAATGTAAATACATATACAGTATTCGCAGTCTTGCATTTTTATTAGTTATGTTTTTTTTTGTTTGTGGGGGTTAAAGAATCTGTCTAATGTCGATTGCTTTTCTCTTTTTCAGGATTTTCAGAAGTAATTAATAGCATTGTAATTATAGAGACCCTCAAGCCGATTAACCTTAATCTGGTTTGTATGCCATTCTAAGATCGTTGATCTGACATCCCCACTTCTTCAAAAGATCTGTAATTAATAGCAAATATCGGCATTAATCCTCTTTTTCGTAATAAAACATATCTCGCTGAGTTTCTTGGTGTTCTCCATTTAAGAGTTCTTGGCGTTCTTCTGTCGTCAGATGTGTCAGGTTCCATTATGACCTCTCCAAGGTTCTTTATTTCGCGGAAGTGATTTTTGTTACTCCTTTAGTTGCTTGAGTCTTGAAGATTGAACTGCTCCCTACTGTAGATTTGTTCAAGCCATACTGCCCAGCAACATCAGACATCTTATGCCCACTCTCTAACTTTGCTATTTTATCTTTTGAAAATAAAACTCGACGCAAAACTTGATGAGTGCCTGCTCGACAGTCTCACGAATACTATAAAAGAATTGTTTCTGTCAGAAAAATAAAAGACTGCAATTACAAGCGAGAGTTTCAAAATTCAGTGGAATACTATCTGATCAGTATATTCCGGGTTGAGCATTGATGTTGATGTCTCCAGTGCTCCGAAAAGTTTCGAATTGTTGCCTGAAGACAAGGAAAAATCAGTCAGTATTTGCTATTTTTGTTGCTTCTTTTTATGTTTGTTCAGTGAAGTATTCGTTATCCAAACATGTGTTCGTTGTCCGATCGTAAAAATCTTTCGTGAAAGTGTTTGTTATCCGATTTGTTCATTAAATTAACCGATCACTCACTGTATTAGTCAGATGCAACAAGAGATGTATAATGTCTTGATGTAAATAAATATAATTCAATTTTGTTTAAGACATGAAAGAGATTAGGCCATTTAAAAGCAGAGCAGAATTATTAGTTATATATTGCATTATCATATGTTATTATATGTTAATTTTAATCCACATTTAAAATGGAATGATGTCTCCAAAGTTCAGCGAATTCTTTGCAAAAAGAGTAAATTATCAGGAAACACGTCTGAGATGAGTAGTCATGTGACCGAATAGCCACATGCTTCGTGCTTCATATGTATCGACCGTCTGATGTGCGGCTCCGCGACGAAAACAAGCTTAAGCAATGGTGTCTTCAAACGGCGTACACTTGGTAAGTATTTCAACAATTTTTTGTTTATAGCATATTTTATATTGATCATTCCCAACAAATTATACGTGTTTTGGAAATGTTTGAGTCAAATTCGTCTAGAATCGATTAATTTTATGGAAGAAAACCTATCAAATTTTCGTACCCCCTAAACTGCATAAGTGTCCATTTTATTTCACGAAGTAAGTTTTTATAATTTTATTTTTAATTTTAGCCCGTATATCATGGCTACTGATTTGGAGTGTAATTGTAATATTGAAAATTTATTAAAAACAAGTTTTAACTCAAGACCATATAATGAACAAGAAAAAATTATTAAAAGTGAAAGACCAAAACCTAAATTAAATATAAATACTTCAACAAAAAAATTTGTTCGACATTTTCACGATAAAATTTATGAAGATACAAAATGGCTCTGTGGATGCATAAAAATGCAAAAATTGTTTTGTTGGCCTTGCCTACTATTTTCACATGAAAGTAATGTGTGGAATAAGCATGGTTTTGACGATTTAAATAATTTGTGTAAAGCTCGCAAAAGACACGAACATCGTAAATCTCATATAGACTCTTTCATAAAATTGAAGAAATTTGGAAATCAAAGCAGAATAGAATTTAACATTAGTAATCAATATAAAACAAACATTGAAAATTATAACAAGGTAGTTACGGCTAATAGATACATTATATCTAAATTAATAGATGTTATATGTTTTTTATCAAAGCAAGAATTGGCATTTAGGGAATCTATCAAATCTAATAACAGAGGTAATTATATTGAACTTGTTTATTTATTAGGTATGTTGGATAATCAATTAAAAGTACATTTAGAAAAGTCTATGGTTTTTAATAGCTTATCAAACAAAATTCAAAATGATCTTGTTGAATCAATAGGAAACATTTTATTGCAAGAAATTAAAAAGGAAATTGAAAATGCAAAATTTGTTGCTATAATTGTAGATGAAACAACTGATATTGGTGACGGAGCTCTGATGTCGACTGTATTTCGTTACGTGAAAGAAAATGGTAACGTTGTTGAAAGATTTGTCGGCTTTACTGATGTGAGTGAGAATAGAGATGCAAATTCATTATTTACTCACATTAAGAGTTACTTAGATGAATTTCAATGCACTGAAAAATTAGTGGCACAAACATACGACGGTGCTGCCGTACTGGCCAGACAACATAATGGAGTCCAAGCAGCAATTAAAGAAATATCAAAACAAGCTATTTTCGTACACTATTATGCTCACAGATTGGACCTAGTTTTCTCTCAATCTGTTGGATATATAAAAGAATGTAAAATATTTTTTCAAACTATAACAGGATTTTCTTCATTTTTTTCTAAATCTTCTAAAAGATCTCATGCTTTAGAGCTAGAAGTCAAAAAACGTTTTCCTTCAGCCACACCTATTAGATGGAATTGCAATAGCCAGATTGTGAACTGCATTGTGAAGTATAAACAAGAATTAAAACTTTTGTTGTCAAACATGATTGAAAGTCCAGAACAATGGGATTCTGACACTACAATTGCTGCAAGAGGATTATACCATTATTTAATAGATTTTGATTTCCACTTTTTATTACTAGTTTTTCATCAGATATTTGCACAGTCAGATATACTATTTGATATATTACAAGAAAAGAATTTTAATATAGCATATTGTATTACTAGAATAAATCAGTTTATTGACTTTTTACAAAAGTATAGAAATGATTTTGATTTGATTTGGGATGCTTTGGAAGATGAAAAATTTTTAGAAATTCAACTAGCAAAACGAATGAGATATACTGATACTGAGTCTAAAAAGGAGTTATATAAACGTCTGTTTTATGAAATAATGAATATATTGATACAAAATTGTATTGACAGATTTTCAGACATAAAATCATTAACATTTTTATCACTTTTAGATGTTAATAATTTTAAATCTTATGTAAAACAATTTTCCGAAGCAAGTTTTAATTCTTTAAGTAAAGTGTATGGAGAATTTTTTGATTTATCTAAATTACGTAGTGAATTGCGATATTTATATTCATGTCCAGACTATATTGGCAAGTCACTCCTAGACATAAAAAATATTATAATTAATGATAATCTGAACAAAGATGTACTAAAAGAATTATATGATTTAATATCGTTAGTTTTTACAGTACCATCTACGAGTGCATTTGTTGAGTGCAGTTTTTTAACCATGAAGCGAATTCATACATTTGCAAGGAACATTCAGTCAGAGGAAAGATTGTCATCACTAGCATTGCTTTCGATAGAAAAAGAGCTTTTAAATACTTTGAAGGAAACAACGACAAACAATTTTTATGATAAAGTAATTAACGACTTTGCAGAAAAAAATCACCAAATAGAGTTAGTTTATAAAAAATAACAAAAACAAGTTTTTATATCTTTGTTTCATGTCAATATATCTTATATCTCATGTATATCATGTATATTTCATATATATCATGTTACTATATCAATATATTTTAGAATTAAAATAAATTGTTTATTTTTGTCATTTCCAGTATTTGTTCATAATTTTTATGGAAACACAGTTTCAAAATGTCACCACACGTCGCTGTAGAATATATTTAAAATGTAAATTTAAAACTTAACAGCATTAATGAGTATTCAGCAATGGAGACAACTATGTTTACAGGTAACTTGCCCATTACCACATGACACCTATATCACATGAATAAAACCCATTAATCAAAATATGGTTTAATAACAAATATTAATTCTTGATTTATTTTTTAAAATCTGTAATGAATTTACACCTAGTTTTTGCTTAGTCTTCTCCTTTTATATTTTCTCATTGCTATTTTCTTTCAACATATATTAATAGCTAACTTCTCATAGATGATCATAATACATATGTTTCACACTATTTCTTGCAATCATTTTTCAGTAGTCAGATGAGTACAAAAATTTTCCAGAATGATCTATACTGAAATATGGACATGCTTAAATCTCTTTTGTGCATTTTAATTTTACACAATTATTTCCAGGAATCATCAGTTTAACTATAAAAGATTAGACATACATTTTAAAGCAGGATAAAAATGTTTTTTAGAACAATAAAAATATTAACTTGTACTGGAATTAGAAAGAATTAAGCAAAATTATCACCTTTTTAAATATTCCAGCAAATAATTTAATATTGTAAAAACGTTTTTGATCATCTTTAATGATCTTCATCAGTTAAATAATAAAGTAAAAAGAACATTAAAGAAATAGAACTTAAATTAAAACTATGAAAAATAATAACTGCGCATGAATTTGTGATGATGTGCGCTTAAGGGAATGAATACAAAAAGATAGGGATATAAGAATATAAAAAATAAAAAGCTTGACAGAATTGCATTAAAAATTAATGCCTTGTAAAAATTACAGTTTATCTTCATAAAATGATTCCCATGCTGCAGATAGAGAGTGGGCGTCCCTATGATTGATACACAAAGTTTTCCCTTGGGCTTCTTAAACCTCAAACTTTTCAAGATATCTGATGGAGTGCTTGTTAGATGTGGGTCTAATGATGGAAGCTTCGTCCCATATAACCTCAACTCCTTGCTGGTTGGCATAAGATGCTAAAACAGTGCTATTATTGTTCTTTCTAATAGAGTATTTATGTTCTTTGATTCTTTGTTCCAATCTTCTCAGAGTAGCACCTATATAAACACTATCTGAATCAAAACAACGGTCTTTGATTGGTATGGAGTAAATGCCGGAGGTAGCGATCTGGTTGTCATTCTTTTTGTCATTTCTCAGTAACTTGTATACTGTAGGATTGCGGTGATAAACAATCCGTAAATTATTGATATTTGCAATATCATTCATCATTTTTCTTAAGAACGGATGACAGTTGATTACCATCATTCATTTATTGTTAATTAAGGGAGACTGTATTGTTGGTACAATTAATTGTTTTGTTAAAGTTCAAAAAAACATAAGTAATTGTTAGTGTAATAATTGTATATAAGTAATACTTGATAATTGTGCTAATTAAACAATTAATTGCATTGTTAAAATTTAAACACTAAATTACGATACAATACGATCAATTGTTAATTAATTAATGTGTTGTAAACACAATACTTTCTAAACTTTAACAAGTATCTAATCTGAAAAAAATTTTTTATATTTTTTTCAGATTAGATACTTGTTAAAGTTTAGAAAGTATTGTGTTTACAACACATTAATTAATTAACAATTGATCGTATTGTATCGTAATTTAGTGTTTAAATTTTAACAATGCAATTAATTGTTTAATTAGCACAATTATCAAGTATTACTTATATACAATTATTACACTAACAATTACTTATGTTTTTTTGAACTTTAACAAAACAATTAATTGTACCAACAATACAGTCTCCCTTAATTAACAATAAATGAATGATGGTAATCAACTGTCATCCGTTCTTAAGAAAAATGATGAATGATATTGCAAATATCAATAATTTACGGATTGTTTATCACCGCAATCCTACAGTATACAAGTTACTGAGAAATGACAAAAAGAATGACAACCAGATCGCTACCTCCGGCATTTACTCCATACCAATCAAAGACCGTTGTTTTGATTCAGATAGTGTTTATATAGGTGCTACTCTGAGAAGATTGGAACAAAGAATCAAAGAACATAAATACTCTATTAGAAAGAACAATAATAGCACTGTTTTAGCATCTTATGCCAACCAGCAAGGAGTTGAGGTTATATGGGACGAAGCTTCCATCATTAGACCCACATCTAACAAGCACTCCATCAGATATCTTGAAAAGTTTGAGGTTTATGAAGCCCAAGGGAAAACTTTGTGTATCAATCATAGGGACGCCCACTCTCTATCTGCAGCATGGGAATCATTTTATGAAGATAAACTGTAATTTTTACAAGGCATTAATTTTTAATGCAATTCTGTCAAGCTTTTTATTTTTTTTATTCTTATATCCCTATCTTTTTGTATTCATTCCCTTAAGCGCACATCATCACAAATTCATGCGCAGTTATTATTTTTCGTAGTTTTAAT
Organism: Centruroides sculpturatus; assembly: GCF_000671375.1. Classification (NCBI taxonomy): domain Eukaryota; kingdom Metazoa; phylum Arthropoda; class Arachnida; order Scorpiones; family Buthidae; genus Centruroides; species Centruroides sculpturatus. Next base: position 73,294 of record NW_019384456.1, read on the forward strand.
TTAAGTTCTATTTCTTTAATGTTCTTTTTACTTTATTATTTAACTGATGAAGATCATTAAAGACGATCGAAAACGTTTAAATTACAATATTAAATTATTTACTGGAATATTTAAAAAGGTGATAATTTTGCTTAATTTTTTAGAACTTGAAATATATATAATGTATCTGAATAAATAGCATAAACAGATTGTTTTTCAAATATGTTTGAAGTTGTAAAAATTTGTAAATGTATATAAAACATATACAACCTGTTTATAAATAAATAAAGATAATATATTGCTCAGCATATTTATTTTGAAAAAATTTATAACTTACTTAATTTCTAATTCTGATTCATCTCTTTTTCTATCAGTCTGTTTAGTTAATTCTTCAGTATGTTGTTTCAATAAATTCACATTTCTGGAATAATTTACTTTTTTCTTCTGAGAATCCAATATTTGTTTCCAGCTAGTTTTGTTTTTCTGAAATATTTAATGCTTCAAATAAATCTAAAATTTTTGGATGAAGTCACAGTAGATTGATAAGCTGTTGTTACATAACATGCTAGATTAATTACTCTTTTAAATATTTGAAGTCAGAAATAATCATCAGCTTTTTTAACAAATGATATAAATGATATAATAAGTCATTTATTTGGATGAGATCAAACCATTTTTAATACAATAGACAATATTTTAGTTATCTTCTATTTAAAACACTTCTGTGCTTATACATATGTAATTATAAGAGCCATTAAGACAGGAAAATTAATATCACGATGAGTCAATAAGCCCTTAGTAAAGAAAATATAATAGATTGGAAAGATGCAAGAATGTTGGAAGAAATGAGAGAAAGAGGAGAGAGAAGTAAGGAAGCATGGATATATGAAAAGACTTTAAGAGGTGAATTAATTAATGGCAAAGACTTTGAGATATTACCAATACTTGGAAATGACTCTTAAACAAACTTCATTAATTAAGATGACATTTTTCCCTCCTTTGTGTTTTCAGACCTTTTGCAAATCTATGGTGTGGTTTTAGAGGAAAGAAATGAAAATTCAAGTAGAATAATTTTGATTATCCTGTTATCAATTTTGGTGATAATGTCGTGTAAAAACTTTTTTTTTAGTAAAAGTTTTATTTAAAATCATTTTTTAATAGTAAATTATTTCAAATGATATTAGTTAATGCTAATTGGTAAGAAATGACAAGTCTAGAATAATTTACTTTGTTGAAGGGAATGTTAAATAATAGAAATGAGCCTTTTATTAAATAAAAGTTATCTTTAATGTTTTTAACCTTTTAAATTTGAAGTTTGTAAATTGACATCAAATGATAACATTTGTGAAATGTTCTGTTTATCAATAAGACAGTGTATTATTTGATTTCATATTACTTTATATTTCAAATATATCAAATCAATTTACAAAGTAGTTTTTTATGAATCATCTGATATCAATTGATCATTTAAAATTTTATCAATTGGCAATAACTGATATCAATTGAAGTCATATGAAATTATCCAAAAAAATCATTTCATAAGTGATATTATTTCATCAATTCATACCAAATGGTAATGTCTCATACAGGGCCGTTGAGAGTTGTATGGGGTCTGGGGTAGAGTGGGGCCCTTCTGCCATTTTTTAAAAAACAAATTAAATGCATAGAACATATCTTTATAGTAAAAAACAATGTTGAACCTTTTATTTTTTATTAGTAAAATTTGCATTAATTTACAGAAGTAGAAATCAGTATGGGCCCTTAAATTTTCTCTGGATCAGGGAAAAATCCCCAGTTCCTCTTTTTCAATGACTCTGATCTGATATCATTTGAAACTGTCCAAATGTGTTGAAAAGTGAGATGTGCGAAGCATTTTTTCCAGTAGGAAGTAGATTAATAAGATGATGGTATATCAATTGTCTAGTTACAATGGGTTCCAGAACAAGCCATGCACATGAAGGTTTGGTGTTTAACCCTTTCCATTTGGAAAGAATTAAAAAATTAAATTAAAATTTAAATAGTATATTGTAGTGATACCGGACCTTCTCGTCCTCCCTCTCCGGGGGTTTTCGTCAGGGCAGATGCGATCTATCCATCAACGCGATCTATCCATCGACACACGCTAACGAGGGGCCGTTAAGACCCGGGAAGAAAACACGGGAAGAGGAAATTTTTGAGAGAGGAATTCGGGACACGAGAGGGAGTGCGAAGTAGTGGTCCCTGAGAGCGGAATAAAGTTTTTTGTGGAAATATTGGACTAGTTGATTAATTAGTGAGACAAACCGACGGGGTGGAATCCGCTGGTTAAGAACGGGTTCCCTACATATATTATATATGTTATTTATTATTTATTTTGTATTGATTCAATTTTTTCTTTCTCTATTGTATTGTGTTACTCTTCCTATGTTGTAAAAATTAATAAATTACATTAAGAAAAAATGTGTCTTTTTTAAAACCCACACTTAAAAATCCTGCACATACACCTATTCCAGATGTATGTAAGCAGATATTGATAACTTTACTATCAAGTTAGTCATTTTTGTATCTCCTGATAAGCTTGGTTGCTCTAAAAATTCTCCAGGCTCTGTTCTTGATCTAAGTGAGCTCCAACAAAGTGTATTTATTTTCTTTATTATTTTATGAAGTAGGAATTTTATTTATTATTTATACAGGATGATCCATAAGTTGCTTTACCATTTAAATGTTGAAAATGTTTTTATTAGTTAATTTATCTATATATATAAAAATGAATGTATGTGTGTCTGTCCTTCATGCATTACCACACTGTTTATTTGATTGCCATGAAACTTTGGGAAGTTGTTTAATATTCTCCAGCGAAGGTTTGTGGCATAGTACGATTGCAATGAAACTTTGGAAAGTTTTTAAATTTTTTAATACACTCCCGCAAAGTACATTTATCCTACGATAGATGGCGCGCGTTTACACGAGCATTCGAGTAGTGTGTTCGATCCATTTTAAATTGTGAAGACCATTTTTCCCTTTCAAAAAATATCTCTATATATGCATTTGTTGTTTACGATATTTGTAATAATTTTTGTTTAATCACTTTATTTCAACTTTTTTTTGCTAATTATGTATTCGCTCGAACTTCGTTAAAACCTTAACTGTACCCCGAACAACAACCGAAGTTGTAGGAAGAAATTCACGTATTTTACCGATCTAGGTATCCCCCTTTTTCCAAATTTTAATATCGATTCAAAATAATTTAAAAAGACAAATTACAATAAAACGGTTTATTATCCAACTATCAGAAATTTCACA
>NW_019384456.1:83223-99338 GCF_000671375.1 Centruroides sculpturatus
AGCAGCGATTCCCAACCTGTGGTACGCGTACCCCTAGGGGTACGAGATAGGTTGTTTAGGGGTACAGAAAAAAGTTAGTTATTATGGCAGAAAAAATAATATATTATATATCACAAACTAATAGTATTAAAAATTATTAGGTAAAATATGTTCCTTGCAACAATCACAACTTTATTATACATTTTTTCATTTACTTTTTTTTCTTTAATTTAATTAAAGTTACAATATGTAAAATTAACAATACGGGTACTCACTAAATTTCTTAAATGAGGGGTACAATCTAGAGATATGACATGTCACGGGGTACGCTAATGAAAAAAGGTTGGGAACCACTGGTCTAAGCAATAGTAATCAGGAAATGAATTAATATTAATACTTTTCTAAAATATCAAAATTAAATTGTTAGGCCTATATATGATTTAGTTATCGGTTCTTTTTTCATTATCATTTTACTCCTCATTTTACATTATCACCTTTCTATTTAACTCTTGGTTCTTTTTTGTTCTTTACCTGAATAATTTGAACTTACCGGTATTTAAAATTCAGTTAAGATAAATATTTTAAAACGTTAACATTCTAAAACATTTCGATGTTTTATAGCTTTTTTGTAAATGAATTATAAAGAATTTTCGAATTAATTGAAAAAGGAAATAAAAAAGGCTTTGTTTTTAGAAGGATTGTTAAAAATCCCTCATTTCATTTTCACCTCGGGACTATACCTGTTAATTTAACCTGAAAGACAATTTTATTTTGTTTAATGTCAATTAGAAACATTTTAGTTTGAAATTTTGAAACAAATACATTTATGTGTACGAGTAAAACAAATTTCATAACTTGGAAGCGTTTCGAGATTTGACCCACCACCTTAATATCTTCTTAATCAATGATCAATTTTCTTGAAAGTTCCTAGAAACTTTTCCTCCTATTATACAAAATTTCTGACAAAAGGCACGGGAGTTATTAAGCTTCAAAATGGGTTTAAAAAATCATGCCCACCCACTCACACAAACATCCACACATAATACAGGAAAAAATCTAGCAACGAGTTGCATAACTTTCTCGGCTGTTATTNTTTATCATAACGAGTTTGCTTGAATTTCCTTTCTTCTGAGATCGCAGCAATGTGCGACGGGTAAGCTAGTATATATATAAAATAAAGTACAGAAGATGTAGTTTTTAAAATAATGGTTGTTAAGATGTCTATGTTCCAGTGCTGAATTTGTTCCAAAATGTCTTTAAGCTGCTGGATGGTCCAGAGCTTATTGATTTACATCCAATCCTTTAGTTAACTACAAAGTAGAAAGTCTGGTGGTGTCAAATTGCTTTATTTCACACTAAAGCACTGATTTTGGAAGTAAAATTCAATGATTTTTTTTGTGTGTTCTGTTGAGAATCTAATAAATTTTCAGGAACAAATTTTCAAAATCTGAAAAAAAATTTTAAAACGTATAACAGCAAATAGTTATTAAATTTTTAAATGGAAAAGCACTTTATGAACCATGCTGTAATTAATAAGTCAATATCAAAAACTCAGTTAATTGGAATAAATTTTTAGAATGTTTTAAGAATAGTTAAAACTGATTTGGAATATCTGCTTGTTGCTATTTGCTTTCACTGAAACAACAGAATCACAAACAACATGCAGCTATTCCAAAGTAGTTTTAACCATTTATAATTTAAAATATATCCTATTTAATTGACTTTTGCTAATCTATATATTTTGTTTGTATTATATATGACTTCTTAGACTGGGAAAATAGAAATATCTGTTAATGTTTGATTTTGTTTGTATTATATATGACTTCTTAGACTGGGAAAATAGAAATATCTGTTAATGTTTGGAATTCATTAAGGAGACAGAGAGATGATGAACATTTTGTAACAGAGACAACTGTTTTTATTCTAAAGATTAAAACAAGAATAACATAGAATGCATATCCAACAGATAGGTCCCACATGTGAGGGTGTGATGCAAAACTGCTGCTGTGAGACAGAAGAGAGAAGGAGATCTCTATGTTCAAGGGAGGTTCCACTGCTGGACTAAATTGGTTCTCATTAACACTCCCCCTCAATTTGATATCAGGAGGAACTTCAATGTGTGTGATTCCCATGTTGACAATGCATTTTCAATGCGTGCCTGAAAACAGAGGTGTAGGTAGGACATCAGCAGGTATCTCATTGGTCGGCAAATATTTGATGTTGATATTTTTGCATTCTAGAGCTTCTCGGATGAAGTGATGTTGTATATCGATATGTTTCATCTGAGAATGGAAGATTAGGTTCTTAGTGAGCTTCTGGGTGCTTTGATTGTCATTATATATTGTTTTTGGGAGTGATTATTCACTTGCTCCTCCTTTTTTGCATGGGAGAATTTGATACCCAGACCCCAGTGAATTGGTCACATATTGTGCAGTTCAAATGTCATGCTGAGTTGAACTTTATGCCTTCCAGCCAGGTTTTGTTCAGAGGCATGGGTTTGCTCATTTCAAGGTAGGTCATAATAGAGGTTGCCGATGTGATTTGCAACTGTAGCTACTGTCCCTTTTGGGTCAATGACTCTGGTACTGGATTGATCAAATTATTTTGGAGACTGATAAGAGGTTCATGTGAAGTGATGGCACATGAAGAATATCCAGCAGGTTGAAGGATCATTTCTGCTTATCTGTATCTATGTGAATTTGGACAGTACCAACTGCTTCAATAGATATAGTTTGGTCATTAGTGAGATCTAGATTTGCATTAGGAGTATGGTGCAAGCCCAAAAATTCTTTTTGTTCAGAACACATGTAACATGGCTCCACTGTTGAGACACCAAGCATGGTTAGGCATTCTAGTGTGGAAAGTAGATTCACATATAAAAAATGCACCATTGTTGAGTTTTCCAGATCTCTGTTGTCTATCTTGCCTCTTCTTTTTGTGACAGTTTCTTTCTTTGTGGCCAGCTTTTTGGCAAAAAATGCACTTTAGTTTCAATCCTTGTTTGCTGCTCTCTGCATGGTTCAATTTGTAGTACTTAGAATGATCATTTTGATGGCAGACAGTTAGTGCATCATTATTTTGTGATTCATGGGAAAATTGTCCTTTGTATTCTTCTAAGATCTTCACATTTAAGGTTTTGAGTTTGGGAAGTTCTCTCTCGTTTCTATTACAGTACGAAAGGTGTTGAAACCGTTGGCAGATTGTATAATAACACAGAGTTCCTCACTTACCATGATTCCTAAGTCAGCAAGATTATCTGCAGTGTCTAAGAACTTAGTGATGTGATCATGAAGGTCTTATTCAAATAGCTTGGTAAGAATCAGCATTTTTGTGAGATAGGCCTTTTTCACTGGACCATGAGATTGATAAATTGATCTGAGCTTTTTCCAAATTTTCCTTGAAGTTACACAATTCTTTGTGTTTCAGTTTGGATGGATTCAACATTAATTAATATTAAATTTGATCTTGCTTTATGATCGCTTTTGTCCAGCTGTTATATTCAACTTGAGATTCTCAGTTACCAGTGATTATGGCGGGACATGGTAATACTGCTGGTATATTCTCACATGCCATCCCTTTCAAGCACTGTTTCAGCTTGAAGACACCACATATTGTAATTTTCACAATTTAGCAATTCAACTTTAAATGAGTTCATCCTTATTGAAATGATAATTGATCAATAAAATATGAAAGACAAAAAATACAAACCACTTGGATGATCAATCAGTGGTCAGTTCTGCAGTGAAGATGATACCTTGGCCTATAACCTGTTGCACCCTCCAGTGGCCAAGCAGTCTTCGTACCCTGAACTCTGGAAGTCCAGTTGTGGGTTCGCGCCTCGCTTGGACGGGCTGGCTGCATGGAGTTTTCGGGTTTTCTCCATGTCTGTAACGTCTAAATAGGGGCCAGTTTCCCTTAAAAAGGCCTCCCAGAAGGCATCCCCCCTAAGCAGATCGCCCAAGTGTTGTGTTGCCATAACTAAACAAACTGAAACTGAAACTCATAACCTGTTAATGTTTGGGATTCATTAAAGAGACGGAGATGATGAACATTTGTAACGAAGGCAATCCTTTTAATTAATCTAAAGACCATAACAATAATAAGATGGGACTCATCTGATGGATATGCATCTTATGTGGGGGTGTGACTCAAAACTACAGGTGTGAGACAGAAGGGACAAGGAGATTTCTCTGTCCGAGGGAGGTCCTCTTGCTTTACCAAATTGGTTCTCACTTGCAAGTATTAATTAACCATACCTTTATACTATATAGTTTTATTTAAGAGCAGCTAAGAAAAAAATACTATATTTAAACAAATATATTTTTAGATTTAGTTGAAAATTAGGGTTAAACAATTTATTTTTTAAATCTTATAAACAACAGCATCTTAAGTTTCAGAAATCTTTACATAAAGTTTCCAATATATATTTTTTAATAGATTTTAAAACAATTGCATTTTGTTTTATTTTAATAAAATTATTTCATTATTTGTCATTAAATATTGCTATATAAATTTTCAGAACTGTTACAAAGTTTAAAACTAACATGTTTTCAGTAATATATTGAGACATCTTGAGACTCAGAAACTAAGAAAATCTGCAAAATTAATGCAGTCACTAATAATGAAGCAATGGAAAATGAAAAATACAGTTAATTTATATCTTTATTAATTAAAGAAGTTAGGTGTTTCAATTAATTACATGAATTCATCTATTTAAAATAATTTTAGGTTGAAAACCTGTTGTATGATCTTTCCAACATCAAACTTTTAAACCATTTATGGGGAAGAAAGGAGTACCCAATGTCCCAGAGCTGCAATACAATTCTGTATATCCACAAATAATATCATGACAGGTGTGCATGTATCGGTAAATATTGATTAGCTGTCCACTGGGATTACTTCCATTTTCCAATCGACTATAAGAGTCTTTTCCTATAATTGGTTGAAATGTGGTTTAGTCTGATTTGATCACGGATTAAACAGCTGACAACTTATGTTGGAAGGACTATATTTCTCTTTATTAATTTTTTACAAAGTTTTTAAGCTTCAATATACATAGTGTGTATATATATATATATATAAACAATATACATATATATATATGTATATGTATATATACACACTATATATATATACCGTAGACTGGGGTTACTTTGTGACAAGTAGGGTAACTTTAGGACAATCACTGTTTTGAATGAATTTAAATTAAATGCCACTGCCATTTCAATGATATACAAACTGTTGTCATTGGTTCTAATACTCCTACTGTGCTGCCACATAATATCAAGGCCCAAAAGCTCTGTTTGTTTTCGTTCTTTTTAGGAGCCGTTTTTAGTTAGGTTATGTTTTGTTTGATCAACACATGTTCCAGAAACTATCATTTGTTGAGAAAACCCTACAGTTTTTATTGAAAACAAAGACAAATATTTTGAAATAAATAACCATTATCTATTATAATCAAGTGTTTGATAATATTTAAAAATAATTATTTTGTTATAAAAATACTTTATTGAAAAATCTAACATATAAGGGGCAACTTTGGGACTGTTGCAAAGTCACCCAGTGAGCTTTAAGGAAGAAGGATACATCAGATGAGGACACTTCAAGTGATGACATGAACTTGGAAACAGTTCCTTATGAGGAGTCTGACGACAGTGTGATGTGGGTACCTGAGGAAATGGAAGATGAGCATCCTTTCACTCCTCTACAATCAATCAATGATAGATTACAACACGAGTTAAAATATTTATCTGAGGGAATGTTTGTTTTAATAAATTATGAAGGTGTTCTTTATCCTGGACTGATATTAAAACAGAAAAAGGTTGGATACTCAATAAGGGCTATTGAGAAAAGTGGTTGAATTTGGAAATGGCCAAATAAGGACAACATCCTGGACTATGCAAGCCATCAAAAAGATAAGTTGCCAGGATATTTATTGTGTAAAAGAACTAGTAAATTATCTATCCTAACATTATGTACAATTTGGTTTAATTTTTTTCACCGCTAATATGATTGATATGTATGTAAAATATATATATATATATATACATACACACAGTAAGACCCTGCTTAATGCAAGGGACTATTTTTGATGAATAAAGATTGGTGACAGTCTAATGTTGCAACAATCCTACTTTTATACTGTTAAAAAAAGAGAAAATACTTTGTCCTAAAGTTACCCCTACTTAAAGGGTAACTTTAGGACAAGAAAAATGTGGGAGTATTTTTAAACTCTTGACCTGGGAATGAAAATATTGGTGAATTTCAAGAAAATAACATCATATTTACCTAACTAACACAATTTAAAACGGTTAGTAACAGTCATTTGATCAGAGAGGTGCAAAAACAATACCAAAGTAACCCCAGTCTACGGTAATTAATTTATAATAATTAAATTGTATATTTATTTGAGGTGAATTAATTAATGAAAAAATTATCCCCTAGAAGTTTGATAAAGTTCATTTAATTGTAATCTATATGCATAGATAACATAAGGATATATAACTTGAACTTCACTCCAGTCAAAGCCTTTACCTTTATTGCGCGTTTTATAGCCGTGGTTATAGAATTCTTAATGTCACTTGTATTGATTATATCCGACACTTTTAAATACGTGAAAGCTACAATAAATTTTAAATAATGTAAATATATTTAAATTTCATTCATTAAATGGCTTCATACTATTAACATTTCAGAATAATGCGTGAATTATCTGATGAATTAATACGTTAAATTTTCTACGAATATCTAAATGAAACACACAAAGATTCGTGTAAAACTGTTAACTTTGAATTTTCAGAAATTAAAATAAAAGGCGGAAAAAATTAATTCAAAAGCATTGCTTACTGAATTTAACGGTGATTTAATTTCTGTCATCTCTAGTCTTTGCGATGTAGATATTCAGATTTGTCAAAATTATTTTTATATGTAGTATTTATATCTCGTTGCTATGGGAATATTTTAATGTAAACAAACACAAATATCCCTGCACGTAAATTATACATATTCAAATAATTCATAAAACAAACGTTTTTGAAAAATGAAAACTTAAAAACAATAATTTTCGGCTCTTTCTGTGACATTTTCCGTTTTTTCGGATTTCTTATCGTCTAAAGCAGTGTTTTTCAGCCTTCTTGAATAAGCGACCCCTTTACAAGTTAAAAAATTCTCGCGACCCCCCAGGGTCATATTAAAACTGTCGGAGACTTAAATACGTAGTTTTTAAAATCACTTTCTGTTGAGACTTAAATATCGATCAAAAAAAACCAATTGTACTGTAAAATAAACAGGCACAGCCTTCTCACTGAGATTGTAATTATATTTATTGTAGTGTAGTACAGTACGTACAAACACTTGTCTTTTGCTTTTACCCGCGATCCCCCGTGTAAGACTTTGCGACCCCCTGGGGGTCGCAACCCACAGGTTGAAAAACACTGGTCTAAGCCAGCGATTCCCAACCTGTGGTACGCGTACCCCTAGGGGTACGAGATAGGTTGTTTAGGGGTACAGAAAAAAGTTAGTTATTATGGCAGAAAAAATAATATATTATATATCACAAACTAATAGTATTAAAAATTATTAGGTAAAATATGTTCCTTGCAACAATCACAACTTTATTATACATTTTTTCATTTACTTTTTTTTCTTTAATTTAATTAAAGTTACAATATGTAAAATTAACAATACGGGTACTCACTAAATTTCTTAAATGAGGGGTACAATCTAGAGATATGACATGTCACGGGGTACGCTAATGAAAAAAGGTTGGGAACCACTGGTCTAAGCAATAGTAATCAGGAAATGAATTAATATTAATACTTTTCTAAAATATCAAAATTAAATTGTTAGGCCTATATATGATTTAGTTATCGGTTCTTTTTTCATTATCATTTTACTCCTCATTTTACATTATCACCTTTCTATTTAACTCTTGGTTCTTTTTTGTTCTTTACCTGAATAATTTGAACTTACCGGTATTTAAAATTCAGTTAAGATAAATATTTTAAAACGTTAACATTCTAAAACATTTCGATGTTTTATAGCTTTTTTGTAAATGAATTATAAAGAATTTTCGAATTAATTGAAAAAGGAAATAAAAAAGGCTTTGTTTTTAGAAGGATTGTTAAAAATCCCTCATTTCATTTTCACCTCGGGACTATACCTGTTAATTTAACCTGAAAGACAATTTTATTTTGTTTAATGTCAATTAGAAACATTTTAGTTTGAAATTTTGAAACAAATACATTTATGTGTACGAGTAAAACAAATTTCATAACTTGGAAGCGTTTCGAGATTTGACCCACCACCTTAATATCTTCTTAATCAATGATCAATTTTCTTGAAAGTTCCTAGAAACTTTTCCTCCTATTATACAAAATTTCTGACAAAAGGCACGGGAGTTATTAAGCTTCAAAATGGGTTTAAAAAATCATGCCCACCCACTCACACAAACATCCACACATAATACAGGAAAAAATCTAGCAACGAGTTGCATAACTTTCTCGGCTGTTATTATATATTATTTTAAAAATGACATTTATATTACTATCCCATATGTAAAATTGTGTGGCGCCATCAGTTATGATATTTTGTTATAGAAACTTTTTATATTATTATAAAATGGCAGAAAAGCTTAAATTTTGAGGGTAGTAATTAGTTATATATAAAATAAATGGTGGTAACGAGTAAAAGCTTAAGTTCGATCTCTCGAGATATGACACGTGACATCCTCTATCTCTTTACTCCCTCAACCTTTAACTGGCAAAATTTAATAGCATTAATGCTTATACACAAGCTACCGTGCCAAATTTCGTTTCTTAATCTTTACCCCATCTTCAGATTATGCGAAGTACACATCCACGGAATTATTTTACGTTCTTTTGACATTTTTGGGATCTGGATCTCAAAAGTGGAGATTGCAGAAAAAAAAAATCGGAGAGTCAAATTTGACACGATTCTAATATTTTCCCTTCTTATGTATATGTTGCAGTCAAAACCCATTTTTAGTTAGAATGCGTTTTAACTAGTTGAAACTAGTTTATATTGGATGTCTTTGATAAAACCCCAAGAGAGGTCTTTTAATTAAATAATTAAAAGACTGAATTAATACTGCCAAAACTGAAATCGTTATGCCTAAAAATTGAAAATATTCGTGGATGGGGTTAAGATTATGAAGTAAGTGCGAATGGCATAGCTAGGAATACGTAGGGGTCCGCCACGGGCGGAACTTTTTTCGGGGAGGCATTTTGACATTAAAAATTTTTAAACATTTTTTAAATAATAAAATTATCAACTGTTCCGAGAATTGATAATTAAAAAATTATATGACTGTCATTGAAAAATATTATCTGAATAGGTTTGATGTGTATCATGTATTTCCCAAACGAAGGGAAGCCACCCCAGGCTGCTCACTGTACCTACATCACTGAAGATAACCATTCTGGTGTCCAAAGACGAATTTTAAATCAAAATCCTGAGCCTTTTTGTTCCCCGCTCGCGCCATTCTGAATCTTGTCAGTTTAAATTAATATTTTTTACCAGAAATCATTAATTAGTTAACAACAGTTTTCAGCAGTACAAGAAGTGTTTGTATTTTTTTCAGTTCCACTAAAGCCTGGACTCCACATTACCTGAAAACAAACTCAGAAGCAGAACTGAAACATATAAGAGTTTTCGTTTTAACTTGACTCCACTAGAAATGCGCCATCTGTTGATCAGTTCTGTAATTGTCGTAGAGTCAAATATGGACGACGGATTTTGCCATGCTTTCTCTGCATTTATTAACAATTTCATTGTTAATAATCCTTGAATTATTTATATTTTTTTGTCGTACAGACATGTGCATTTTATAACTTCTTCGATGAAGAATTCCAAATCTATCTGTTTCTTCATCGTTTTCGCTACACTTTCCGCCATTACGACAATCAAACTACACGTGACTAATACACGTGACTACGCGTCACAAATCCTTGCGTATTTATTGGTCGCAGTACGACAGAAGCGCGGGACGAAAACGGAAAAATTAAATAATTTTTAACTCTGCTTTCAGTCTTGTTTCTGTCCAACTGAACGTTACAAAACTGAAAAGCCTGCACTCCACATTACCGGAATCCGCGACGTAATCGTAAAACTGAAAGCCAAACTGACGAAACTTCCGGTTTTGGAACGTTGGACAGAAACAAGACTGAAAGCAGAGTTAACAGATGCAAGTGATACGAGATGGTAAAGTTATGGATGCATTGAAACCATCGAGATATAAGTTAGAAATATACGATGCGCTGATAGAAATTTATTTGAACGAACAGAGCGACATCGCGATATTAAAACCAAAAGTAGATCTCTATTTTTTCTTTTTTTTTATTTCAAAAAAGATACTGTGGCTAGGTAGGCCTTTTACAAGGATCTTAGAACAAGACCAACAAACAAACAAGACCAACTCTTTTTGTTTTGTTTTACAAACAAAACAAAAAGAGTTAGTAAAAACAATTAAACAGGACGCGAATTGAGAATAAAAAGAGAAAATTTACATTTCTTTTCAAATCCATTTAGATTGATTGATAACAATAATCACCGTAACTTAGTTTTTCCCCCTTTTTTTACGGTGTTTTTGAAGATTTCGTAACTTGATATGCTTCGTAAGTTATTACACAGACCATTCCAATAGGAAATCATTTAAAAGATCGGCGCAGATTTCCCCATCTCCAGTTTAACGATTGGAAGATTATATCCATAGATCTTGCAAGTATCTCGTGTTGATTTTCGACATTTTCCTATATAATTTCCGAGAAAACTGTTTTCCTTGTTGCCTTTTATGTATTTATAACTCTCAAATAAAACCTGTTTCTTGTAAATTTCACTTATCCTATCAATATTGTCGGTACGGTAAAATTCAGACACTGATTCCATAAAATCTAGATTATGAATTGAATGCATGTAGCGATTTTGTGCCATTTGAAGTTTACTGATGGCATATAAAGATGCGGTTCCTCAGACTATAATACCCTATCTTATTTTGGATTCTATGCATATATAGTACAACCGTTTCAAATGTAATGCACTTAAAAAGGTTTCAATTTTCTTATTTATTTCAGTGTACTTTGCCAAGGTTAGAGCAACATCATCTATTTGTCTGTTCCAGCGCAGATTATCATCAAAAGTTATTCCTAAAAACTTAATAGCGTATTAGCGTTTACTTTTTCTATGTTGTTATTAGTTATTTCAATTTTTAGTTGATCTAAATTGATCTTTTTGTTTCTATTGACAAAACAGAGAAATTTAGTTTTGTTTTTATTAATTACCAACCTATTATTTTCCATATAACTGTTTAATGTTTTTAAGACGTTGTTTAAATTCTCTTGAAGAGTTGTAACATTCGCATGAGAATAAGTTATCACTATATTACCAGCATATATAAGTATATTATCTTTTGATATATGATTAAACAGATCATTGATGTATATATGAGAAGCAGAGGACCTAGAATTGAACCTTGAGGAATACCTTTGTTTGGCTTAAAGAAACTAGAAATAATCTGCCCATTTTTTACGTAGTAAGTTCCATTTGACAAATATGACTAACCAACTTAGAGGAGTTCCTCTCAGACCAACAGTTTGTAATTTTTGTTCCAAAAGTTCCAGATTCAAGCTGTCAAATGCCCTTGAGAGGTCCACGAATACTGATATTACTATATTTGATTTGTCAAGTTGGGACGTTATTGATTGTTTTAAATGCAACAGAGAATCTCTAGTTTGAAATATCTAAATTGAAATTTTTGTGCGGAGTTGTTAGTTGGTACGAAGTGTTATGTAAACTTAACACAGCATCAAAATATTAAAAAGTCTTAATTCATTTTTAGAGAAATGTCGTGTCAATGGATTGTAGCAAATACTCTGCTATGCAAAAGAAATAGCTATTGCCATGGAAATATCTCCAGATTTCGAGCTCTAACCTCAAATCAGAATTGGCGGAAAAAGAAACAATATGATAACCATGGAGAAGGTATAATAATTCTTGACCCCTCCAAAATCTTTGAAACAAGCTTTCGTATTTAATGGATATTTGTATAAATTTCAATAAAGAAAAATTTTCCTAATTGCGAAATCGCAATAAATTATTTGAAATTTTATATGATTTTCCACTGTTAGCCAATAAAGATTCTGAAGTTATTTTTAAAAAAATCGTCAGGACTTATATACGGGATTAATGGTAGATTACAATTTTGATGTAAAGCCATTCAATTTATTCAATCAACTTTTAATTGTTAGAAATATTTTTTAAACGATGTCACTTCTAAGTTTTAAATTATATTGACGAAAGTAATTTAACTGAAAGGTTTCGAAACGTTTTTATATTGTTGGGAATTATTTTAATCCTCCTCGTGTCCGTTATTAGTGGAGAATGATCTTTCTCATAATTAAAATACAGTAGATTAAAAATTACAGCCTGGCATTATGACGATGTCACAATAAATAATTGTTCGTTTTATTTCAATTACAGATATGAAATGTGTACTTGACTGTTACATCAAAGATATGACTTTATATGCTTTGTATCTCCATGCTCCAAAAATTGCACTGTTACGTAATTTTAGACCTGTAGAAATGTAAATTTCCTTGATATCCTTAAATTATCTTTAAATGTCAAACTTATTTGGAAATTATAATTCCAAGGAAATATAACATTTATTAAATATAAAACTACATTTAATTAGAGTAAATATTTAATTAATTTTATTCTTTATGTATATTATATTTAAATATCAATTATATTATAAAGATTTTATGATAATGATTTTAAAAGAAAACCGCGAAAAAAATACTTATTTTGTAATTATTAATTTTCGAACTTAATAAAAAAAAAAGTTACATGAAGAATTATATTTACATAATTATATAATTATGTAATTATATATAAAATTTTATTTTATGTTATATAAAGATTAATTATACCTTTTTATTTTTTTTACTGTATTTCGAAATTATTAATGGTAAATTACGGGAATATAATTCCTAATGATAACTTATTAACTTCACATTGTAGCTCAGTTTATTTGATAGAATTCTAATTACAAAACTAGTCAGATAAACCTGAATAGTTATTCTTGATTTCGCTTTCGTTACGCAAAAAAATAAAAAAATAAAATAAAATAAAAAAATAAATATGCAATGTAGCTTAATAAGATAAATGAGTTGAAATTTAGTCTCTTCATTTATTTATTATTGGCATCTAATTAAATAATAAATTCATATATGGTATAAGAGAGTTGCGAAGAACTTAGTTTTTTTTCTTTTTTTTCTATATGTTCCTGTAAATACACTTCGTATTATTTACTTAAATTTGTTTACTTACAAGTTAGTAATGTTTTTACTTACTTTTTATGTTAATTCTCAACGTTCAGTTCGTTTTGTTAAATTCTTTTTGGAAAATGAAATTTTAAAAAGTCTTTAGATTATTTTAGTAATTGTAATTTGAGTTTATTTTTAATTAATGGCAATATAAGAAATATAATAATCTATTATTTAACAATTTTAAAAACATTTGAAGTCATACTTGTAATATACTTCAATTTATCGATAAATTTATATTTTAGGGTGAAGAGGAAAAACTTATTAACTTAAATATTAAAATAAATAAATATTGTAAAAAATCATTGGTTTAATTTAAAAGTGTATTACAGTAAGCCCTCCCATATCCAGACTGATCAAAGGCAACCAAATATTTTCGAAAATATTATACACTATTCCGAATTTTCTGCGCCACGTTTGTGAAACTTTGCCTACACGTTTGACGAGTTCACAAAGAATCTTCTACACTTACACCCGCTGATAATGATGAGGCGTTGGCGTGACGTAGCTGAATCGAGCAAAAAGAACAAAGCAAACAACTTTAACACAAGACTTTCAAAATTAATTATATTTGTAATTGCCAAAAATAAGCGTGAAAGACAAAATAAACATATTTTTTATGCATATAGCAGGCAAGGCATATATGTTACAATCTTATTTTAAAAATTTAACACTCCCTTATCTGGATTTTTCTCGCCCACATTAGCTCGGACATGGAAGAGTCTACTGTAATTAATAAATTTTAAATTATTATTTCATAGTAACGCTTATTATCAAATAATTTGTATCATTTTATATTCAACAAAAATGATAGATTAACCATATAAAAAAAAGGATAAGAAAAAATACAGATAATATTAATTCTACGAATGGATATTATTTTCTTATGTATAAGTTACTGCATATTAGACCTAAATACTTACGTTCTTGGAAATAAATATAATATAGGTTAATTCCTAGTTTAGGCAGCGTATATTGCAGATAGTTTCTTAGAATTTTCTAGGAATTTTAGACTGTAAAAAAATGCTATTTTTTATAGTTACGTTATTTTCTATTTTATTCGTATCGAAACGACATTTAAGATTTAACTTACTAACATGAAGTTAATAAGTTATCATTAGGGATTGTATTCCTGTAATTTGCCATTAATAATTACGAAATAAAAGAATTAAAAAGTATAATTACTCTTTATATAACATGAAATAAANCCCCGCTTAATGCAAGGGACTATTTTTGATGAATAAAGATTGGTGACAGTCTAATGTTGCAACAATCCTACTTTTATACTGTTAAAAAAAGAGAAAATACTTTGTCCTAAAGTTACCCCTACTTAAAGGGTAACTTTAGGACAAGAAAAATGTGGGAGTATTTTTAAACTCTTGACCTGGGAATGAAAATATTGGTGAATTTCAAGAAAATAACATCATATTTACCTAACTAACACAATTTAAAACGGTTAGTAACAGTCATTTGATCAGAGAGGTGCAAAAACAATACCAAAGTAACCCCAGTCTACGGTAATTAATTTATAATAATTAAATTGTATATTTATTTGAGGTGAATTAATTAATGAAAAAATTATCCCCTAGAAGTTTGATAAAGTTCATTTAATTGTAATCTATATGCATAGATAACATAAGGATATATAACTTGAACTTCACTCCAGTCAAAGCCTTTACCTTTATTGCGCGTTTTATAGCCGTGGTTATAGAATTCTTAATGTCACTTGTATTGATTATATCCGACACTTTTAAATACGTGAAAGCTACAATAAATTTTAAATAATGTAAATATATTTAAATTTCATTCATTAAATGGCTTCATACTATTAACATTTCAGAATAATGCGTGAATTATCTGATGAATTAATACGTTAAATTTTCTACGAATATCTAAATGAAACACACAAAGATTCGTGTAAAACTGTTAACTTTGAATTTTCAGAAATTAAAATAAAAGGCGGAAAAAATTAATTCAAAAGCATTGCTTACTGAATTTAACGGTGATTTAATTTCTGTCATCTCTAGTCTTTGCGATGTAGATATTCAGATTTGTCAAAATTATTTTTATATGTAGTATTTATATCTCGTTGCTATGGGAATATTTTAATGTAAACAAACACAAATATCCCTGCACGTAAATTATACATATTCAAATAATTCATAAAACAAACGTTTTTGAAAAATGAAAACTTAAAAACAATAATTTTCGGCTCTTTCTGTGACATTTTCCGTTTTTTCGGATTTCTTATCGTCTAAAGCAGTGTTTTTCAGCCTTCTTGAATAAGCGACCCCTTTACAAGTTAAAAAATTCTCGCGACCCCCCAGGGTCATATTAAAACTGTCGGAGACTTAAATACGTAGTTTTTAAAATCACTTTCTGTTGAGACTTAAATATCGATCAAAAAAAACCAATTGTACTGTAAAATAAACAGGCACAGCCTTCTCACTGAGATTGTAATTATATTTATTGTAGTGTAGTACAGTACGTACAAACACTTGTCTTTTGCTTTTACCCGCGATCCCCCGTGTAAGACTTTGCGACCCCCTGGGGGTCGCAACCCACAGGTTGAAAAACACTGGTCTAAGCCAGCGATTCCCAACCTGTGGTACGCGTACCCCTAGGGGTACGAGATAGGTTGTTTAGGGGTACAGAAAAAAGTTAGTTATTATGGCAGAAAAAATAATATATTATATATCACAAACTAATAGTATTAAAAATTATTAGGTAAAATATGTTCCTTGCAACAATCACAACTTTATTATAAGTTTTTTTCTTTTACTTTTTTTTCTT
>NW_019384456.1:106591-119940 GCF_000671375.1 Centruroides sculpturatus
ATATAATTATGTAATTATATATAAAATTTTATTTTATGTTATATAAAGATTAATTATACCTTTTTATTTTTTTACTGTATTTCGAAATTATTAATGGTAAATTACGGGAATATAATTCCTAATGATAACTTATTAACTTCACATTGTAGCTCAGTTTATTTGATAGAATTCTAATTACAAAACTAGTCAGATAAACCTGAATAGTTATTCTTGATTTCGCTTTCGTTACGCAAAAAAATAAAAAAATAAAATAAAATAAAAAAATAAATATGCAATGTAGCTTAATAAGATAAATGAGTTGAAATTTAGTCTCTTCATTTATTTATTATTGGCATCTAATTAAATAATAAATTCATATATGGTATAAGAGAGTTGCGAAGAACTTAGTTTTTTTTCTTTTTTTTCTATATGTTCCTGTAAATACACTTCGTATTATTTACTTAAATTTGTTTACTTACAAGTTAGTAATGTTTTTACTTACTTTTTATGTTAATTCTCAACGTTCAGTTCGTTTTGTTAAATTCTTTTTGGAAAATGAAATTTTAAAAAGTCTTTAGATTATTTTAGTAATTGTAATTTGAGTTTATTTTTAATTAATGGCAATATAAGAAATATAATAATCTATTATTTAACAATTTTAAAAACATTTGAAGTCATACTTGTAATATACTTCAATTTATCGATAAATTTATATTTTAGGGTGAAGAGGAAAAACTTATTAACTTAAATATTAAAATAAATAAATATTGTAAAAAATCATTGGTTTAATTTAAAAGTGTATTACAGTAAGCCCTCCCATATCCAGACTGATCAAAGGCAACCAAATATTTTCGAAAATATTATACACTATTCCGAATTTTCTGCGCCACGTTTGTGAAACTTTGCCTACACGTTTGACGAGTTCACAAAGAATCTTCTACACTTACACCCGCTGATAATGATGAGGCGTTGGCGTGACGTAGCTGAATCGAGCAAAAAGAACAAAGCAAACAACTTTAACACAAGACTTTCAAAATTAATTATATTTGTAATTGCCAAAAATAAGCGTGAAAGACAAAATAAACATATTTTTTATGCATATAGCAGGCAAGGCATATATGTTACAATCTTATTTTAAAAATTTAACACTCCCTTATCTGGATTTTTCTCGCCCACATTAGCTCGGACATGGAAGAGTCTACTGTAATTAATAAATTTTAAATTATTATTTCATAGTAACGCTTATTATCAAATAATTTGTATCATTTTATATTCAACAAAAATGATAGATTAACCATATAAAAAAAAGGATAAGAAAAAATACAGATAATATTAATTCTACGAATGGATATTATTTTCTTATGTATAAGTTACTGTATATTAGACCTAAATACTTACGTTCTTGGAAATAAATATAATATAGGTTAATTCCTAGTTTAGGCAGCGTATATTGCAGATAGTTTCTTAGAATTTTCTAGGAATTTTAGACTGTAAAAAAATGCTATTTTTTATAGTTACGTTATTTTCTATTTTATTCGTATCGAAACGACATTTAAGATTTAACTTACTAACATGAAGTTAATAAGTTATCATTAGGGATTGTATTCCTGTAATTTGCCATTAATAATTACGAAATAAAAGAATTAAAAAGTATAATTACTCTTTATATAACATAAAATAAAATTTTATATATTTACTTAATTATATAGTTATGTAAAAATTATATAATTATGTAAATATAATTTTTTGTGTAACTTTTTTTTATTAAGTTTGAAAATTAATAATTACAAAATAAGTATTTTTATTTTCGCAGTTTTCTTTTAAAATTATTAAAATTATCATCAAATCTTTATAATATAGTTGATATTTAAATATAATATACATGAAGAATAAAATTAAGTAAATATTTACTCTAATTAAATGTAGTTTTATATTTAATAATATTATATTTCCTTGGAATTATAAATTTCCAAATAAATTTGACATTTAAAGATGAATTTAAGGATTTCAAGGAAATTTACATTTCTACAGGTCTAAAAGTACAGTACGTAATGGTGCAATTTTTGGAGCATGGAAATAGAAAGCGCATAAAATCATATCTTTGATGTACAATACATTTTACATCTGTAATTGAAATAAAACGAGCAATTATTTATTGTGACATCATCACAATGCCAGGCTGCAATTTTATTTATGTTTTTATTTATTTAATTTATAATATATGCTCTCTACTGCAAATTAGTGGTGTCTTGCTTCTATATATAATACTTTTCCTGATAACGACAGAATTATATAGATGACTCGTGCCAGTGATCTATATAATTTAGTTCTTGGGAATGTTTTGAATTAAAATTACGTAATTCCGGTATAGCCCGGAAATCCATATGTAGTTAATCGAGGCCTACTGCCCCTAAGCTTATATCTGGTTTCCACTTTCATCTATCTAACGCCGTTCTCGAGATAAAGGACAGGCAGACAGCAGACGAATGACAGTGGGAATTTAGTCTACAATTTTTTCAAATTGCAGCCCACTTATTGCACTTTGTTGTACTCCCTCAATTCGTTATAAATCGTACATAATATGCATATTAGGGGACAGTAGTGCCAAATTTCACCTTAGCGGCTGAATTTTAAATAAAAAATTTTTCCCCGAAAATCGAAATTGTATACTTGGGGCAGTTCAAATTTTGGTATAAAGGATTCATATCAAATTTGATTTAGATTTGTCTAACAGTTGTTTCTATCTTGTACAGTACTTTGTTCTGAACATCTACTTTTAATTAGATCACTATATTCATTTGTGTGAAGAAATAAAAACAAATTTATTAGCATGTTTATTAAAAATTGCAGCCCAATACATTCTCACTATCGTCCGTCTACTATCTGTTCTTCGATAGTCTCGATAGATTCAAATCGATATCAGGTTTGGAAAGCTTAGTGGCCTTAACTGTATAGGAACTTCTGGTCTGGACCGGATGTCACGTGATTTTTTAAATTAAAAGGTGATTAAAAATTGCAGCCCAGCTTGTGACGATGTCATAATAAATAATTGTTCGATTTTTGTTACATTTAATCGAGTTTTCAGAAATTGCACACACTATATAGTAAAGTAAAGTTATACTTATGGTTATTATTAGAGATGGACTAATACTATCCGCAAATACTTCAATACAAGAAAGTATTCGATATTTGCGATCTCTAGTTGAAAAAAATTTCGAGTTGAATAAAAAATTTGAATATTACGAACACCTCCAGTAGCGCATCATACGTACAGTACAATAAGTTATATAAGGTAATTAAGTTCACTAATAAGTATATGGACTATTCGAGTAGTCGAGATCTGGTTAATATTCGAATTCGAAAAAGTGCTATTCGTTCATCTCTAGTTATTATAAATAACTTTATTGATTTGTTTCTGTACCAATTTACTTAAGTATTTATAATCAGTATATAAATAACATGATTATGTATCATAAAAATATTTAAAATTGTAATGTGTTTTCTATGAATAAAATGATCTGTTGGAGAGCACTGATCTATAATATACAGTATATCTGGTATAGACAATCTTCAATCTCCGAGAATCTTACTATACTGGCTCTATACTATTATCTTTAAAAGTATTTAGACTACCTCATAACTAATTTGCAATAAGTTTATGTGACAGTGGATGCAAGCCATAAGGCTAAAAGCGACATATCTGAAAATTAATTATCCGTATTATTCACATTTTCTTTACAAATTATTAAATTTTTAACGAATTTAATTAATTGGGTTGAAACATTTAAAATTTCCCCAATTGTTGAAAAATTGATCAAAAGTCCAACCTCAAAGTTTTCATTAAAATTAAACAATATGAATATTTTTTTTCTTAAACTTATTGTGTGAAATTTTAAATGAATGTAAATTATATTGCAACCAATAGAGAATCCAAAAATCTTTACAGAGGGTCAGAAAGGAAACCATATGCCTTAAAACATTTTTTATTACCTGAGATATTGTATATGGCTTTACTCAGATTAACTCCAAAACGGGTGAGGCTGCGCTCTGTGCATCCTCTTAATCCGCCTGAATACAACCGTAAATGGATTTTAAATGGAATTTACATAAAATTCAATAAAAATCGGATAAAATATGATTTTATGTTTTTAGTATTTCAACCCAATTTCACAGCAAGAATGCTATATGAACCTTTACTATAGAAATGTTAATACTAGGTGGCCATCTTGTCGACTTGTGAACTGTTGGTAGATTACACGGAAAAAAATTGTAACCAGATGGCAGTGCACAGTTAGCTGTATATGCCCATGTAACGTTGTTAAAATTGTAACCTTAAGCTAAAATATTGCAGGTCTGTTTTCTTTTGTAATTTTTTTTTATGCATTGAATGTTAAATATGAATTTTTTTTTTTGCAATTTTTGTAGCTATCAGTATTTATGTAATAGTGGCTGGAGAGGAAATAATGAAGACCGAAATGCATTCCAAGAATAAAATTAGTCTTTTATTGATGTGATCTCGATTTTCTAACACTCTAATACTGTTTGCTAATCCTCGTATATCTCCACTAATTGGAAGTTTGAGATAATTATTTAAATGCAATGAATTTGTTTGGAGTGACTATATGCTATTTTCTCTTCCTTTTAAATTATACTGTAACATGTAAAACGAGCAATTTAATATACATACACGCACACAAACATATACTCACATTTACACGCTCACACAAAACACGTATAAAATTTTTTTGTAGACATCTAGGCAAACAAGAAAGCAAACTCCTCATGTCCCGGTTTATCAATTTCGAAAGTTGGTCATTTTAACTACGCCTCTCTGCAGATATTTTCTATATAGGTTATTCAAAAGCTAATTTTTATCATTTGAACATTGAAATAAGAATTGAATAATATTCCCTGTCTTAATTAGTTAAAATTTCTTTTTAAAAAAGTATTGAACGAAACTTTGATTATATAAGTGTCATAAATTATAAAAATACATAAAACATTTTATCTTGCTGATTTCTTAATGTGCTGAAATGATTAATATTAAAGGGATGTTGACCTCATTTTTAAATATTTTTTTCTCACTTTTGTTCGGAATGCCTAGTTATATATATTAACAGTGGCATAAGTAAAATTTTGAAGTCCACCGCAAAAAAGATATTAAGGATCTCCACAAATCTATGAAAAATGAAATTCATAATTTTTTAGTTTTTTTTTGTATTTCATGAAAAATAGAGGGTATCCATAAATTTTTAAAATTGCACACAGACTTTATGGACACACTGCACTTTATTTGATGATAATACAAACATACAAGCGACTTTGGGTTCTTGGACGTCCGACACCCCCGCTTTATAGGAGTTTTCAGAGCTTTCTTACACCGCTGTATTTTTGTTAACATAAATTTTAATTTCTTACGAAGTAATACTTTATATATATTTCTGCTAAGTATGTTCCGTTAAAATATCGTTAAGCCGTTTTCTTAAACGATGTTGAATAAGTTGATAATGATAAAATTTAAAAATAAAAAAAATTATATACTTTCTAAAATTTAAAATATAGGGGAGATCGGGGCAACTTCGGCATGCGGGGCAAGTTTGTCAAGCGCTTTTTTTTAAAAAACAAATTTAAAAAAAACTTTGATTATAGGTTAGGCAGTTGAGTTTTATTGGTGGCTTGTTGAGTGTAGTGTTTTTATTGTTCTCCAACAAGCGTAGTTGAATTATCAAGCAAATTTTCATTTTCGTTGAATTCCATATAATATTTTTTTTCCATTTATATTGAATTGGCAGGTTTTGTTATAATTCCATGATAACGAAAGTTACTTTTCCTGTTAGAAGGATGTAACTTCAACTTATTCACGTGGCCATATCGTGGCTTGGCATTCTGTTCTCAGGGTTGTACTTAATGTTTCGAAATCATGACTAGCGGGGTAAGATCGGCAACATAAAGTCACATTAGAAGCAAAGGATAAAAATCAAACAGATGATAAATGAAAACATGTTTGCATTTGTTATTCATGTATATATCTCTTTGAACTTGCATTTCGTTGTAATAATATTAAATGGGTGTTGGATTTGTATTTCTTTGTTTTAATAGTGAATTCCAACTTATACATTGTTAATAACATAATTTTATATACGTGCCTATCTTACCCCATTACTGTTGCCCCTATACCAGGGGCATCTTTAATAAAAATAATTAAAATAATTACAACTTTACAAAAAAAGAGAAGTTGCCGATCTTGCCCCTATACCCGGGGCAACTTCGTCAATTTCTCTCTTCTTGTAAAGTTGTAATTATTTTAATTATTTTTATGTCCAAACTGATTTTAACCAGATGTATAGTAAGGTAACATTCCAATAGACAATATGCAAAAGGTTTTTTCAGTTTACAGCAGTATTTATTACACAAAATTTAAGTAAAGCTTAACATGCCGATCTTGCCCCGATCTCCCCTATACATTTTTGTTTTTTTAATTTGTACCGTTCACATTATGTAATAAAAATCACAGAATTTAAATTCAAATAACGAAATTTAGCATAAATCTATCTTACGGCATTAAATTTTTTCTAATAAAAATTATTAATAAATAGTCTTGACATCTTGATATAATTATTAAAATTTATAATTCTAATTTTTTTCTATGCTTTAATGTAAGAAATCATTAAATATGTACATTAATTTTAAACCTTTTCCTTTTAAGTATCTAATGTTTACTTATTTAATAAAGATGGAATACCGCCATGTATTGAAATAGAGACACACCTTGTGTTAGTGAATCAAAAAAATTATTTAAACTCTTTCCGCTTTGTGAAAATTAAAAATGCCTTGTTTTGACTTTTGTTTTTCTGCCTTTTCCGTTCTGTAGGTATTTTCAAGCCCGTCGTGAGTTTGGTTAAAGCTGAAATGAAAACGTCCGTGTGCTGAGAGACGGTCGAACTCCTTTTATCATACTAATTATGAAAATTTCTATCCGAGTTAAATCATCCATTAAAATTATAATCTCGTAGTTTTTCAATGTAAACTGTACATCTATGAATAATTAAGCTCAGTTATTTCAATTTTACTGTTCGGTTAATAACAAGAGCGAGAAATATTAATCAACTAATAACACATTACGTATGTTATTAAATTTCTTCGTTATTTTTTACGATTTTCATGCACGACAATTAAAGTTGTTAAGAATTTATATTTAAAAAATTTATCTTTAATGATTTCATTTTATAAAATATTTATTCTGAATAAGAATAAATATTTTATTCTTTACTATTACTTCTCTATTGCTTTATTATTTTTATTTTATTATACATTATGTAATAGCTTATTGAATATTAATTGTAGTCTAAAAAGTTTATTTATTTCAAAAATTTAGAAATTAGAAGAAATTCAGAAATTATATTTTTTCTGAGAAATATTTACTTATTAATGTTTAATAATTTTAAATCATTCATTATGATCGACTTCACTTAAAGTAAATTTTGAAAGATTGCATTTTCCTGCTTTAAGGGAAAAATATAATCGAAATATTTAACTATAATTTCCTGTAATCTATATGATTGCTATCTTACCTGTAGAGTGTTAGTTGTTATGAAATACTGCATATAAAGAAATTATATATTTTTAAAGATAAACCCATAAAGTAAAATTTAAAATTATACATTTATAAATATCTATCGTATTTTTATAAGTAGATTTTAAATTACTTATAATTGAAGAGCTAATGTACTAAATATTGTACACTATTACATTTACTGAAATCGTGAATACTCATAAAATTTTGAAATAACTTTACAAAATTGAAATATGTGTTTATATCATAATATTTTTTAAATTTTAAATCAAATTTTACTAAAAACATTATTTAAAAATTGTTATTTTTAAAATAGTAAAAAATAAAGAAATTAAATATAGCCTAACTAATAAATATAGTTTTGTATTAATGAAAGTAATTATTATTATTAATGTTGAGTTTTATTCATGTTAATTAATAAGATTGTTATCAGACAAAAAAAGGTGAAAACTTCTGACCCAAATTTGTTTTTATTTATGTTATAAAAGTAGGGACTCCATCTCTGCCGTATTCAGTGCCCTTGATATTTTTAATGAACAATATTACAGTACTTTTATTTATTGAATGAAAAACTATGAATAATAAAAAAAATTAATAAGGTTTAATTAATAGTAAAACAAAAAAATATATTCTATAAATCCTGTTATATAAATCCTAAGGAAAAATTAACGATAAATGTCTTGGAAAATAAGCAGATGGCACTTAAACTAATCTCCAGTTAAACGCAGTCAAAATAACTCATTTTACATCACCGGTTTTATTTTTTAAATTAAAAAAAGTTTTAATCTTAGCAATAATTTACATAGGTAAAAAGTTATTTTACTTATTTAATATTTACTTTATCACAGTTTTAACCTTTTTAATCTTAATTTGTATTTTTTTACATGGTTTTAGATTACATTTCACTAGACTATCTATATTTGTGACACCATCCAAGTAAATTCGTTTTGGTTTTATTTTTAAATCCTACATTTAATACTCAGTATATGACTTTTTACATTACTTTTTCATATGTTAATATATTAATAATAATTATTATTTAATTTTCTTGTGACTTTACTCATGATCAACGTTATAAAAGATTATCAGAAGCTGAAGAGGGGTCTTGACCCGAAATGCATTCTGCAATGACAATTCTAAGGTTAGGTTAGGATTAGATTTAAGAAATTTCAAAATAATCTGTCACAAAAGTCTTCCTTAAAAACTATGTTATTTGCCAGTGTCTCTATTTAACAAACTTCCGCAAGAAATTAAAATTGCATTGATTGGAGGTTAAGTTTAAGCTACAAGTAGTTGAATCTGAATTACCTTGCATTTTTGTTTGCATTTTTGCATTTTTGTAAAAATAAAAAAGAACATATTATTCGAAACAACAGAAATAGATAGAAGTTGGAAGAAAAAATTTGTATTTTTTTTCCTCTAAAGATACTTTATGGTAGAAAGTTCGCATTACTTTCAAGTTATACGTATGTAGACTGTGTACTGTATATTACAATATTATTGCTTTTGTTCTTTATTTTTTTATGTATATACACTTTTTACTTTAGCTTATTTAATTTAATTATTTGATCCTTTTTTTCAAATTTATTGTATTTCAATATTATCGATTTTTTCACTTAGGTCTACCTACATTATTTGGGCTGCAATTTTCAAATTGCATACCTATACAATCCCATTGTTGTCCCTCTTTCGTTAATCTCGAGAACGATATTAGATAGGCTAAATGAAACTAGAGACTAGATGTGAAAAACTTAGGGGACAGAAATCCTGATTAACTATATACAAACTGCCTTTTTCTATGTGAGAATATGTGAGAAATGTGAGAATATGTTTAAAAATTTGAATAGAAATTTATTCGAATTGCCATTACCTCATTTTTTAACATATTGTGACATTTTTTGCATTAATATATTCTAAAAACACATCTTTTATATGTTTAAAACCTTTTTATATTAAGTTTTCTTATACGTCTTCTAAATTCATTGCTATATGAAATAATCAATGGGCGCTCTGCCTGATAAAACGATTTTAGTGTAGCCAGATGAACGAACCAATGAAATAGTCCGTTTTATATGAACGGACTACGTCATTGACTTGTTTTACTAGGCAATGCGCCCAACGTTTGTCAACAGTCGATATAATTTGGGTTTCGTTTCGTATTTACATAAAAAGTAAGTTTTTTATTCCAACAATGGTCCTACGCGGGGCTTCAAACAGAGAAAAAGTATATTCCAGCTCGGGATGCCAAGTTTCTGGGTGCCCCAACAGCTTTCTAGAACTAAAATATAATTTTTCTAATTTTTTTTCCCTTCTTCTTTATTATAACACAACTTAAAAAACATAAAGCATAAAAGTCAGTTGACCTTTATACTTTATGTTTTTAAAACTAAGACCATGCTAAAATGATTAATTCATCTATGTTTTGCGATTTATGGAATTTTTGACAGTTTGATTTACGTCACAGAAGTGACCACCAGTGGCCGAGTGGATAAACTACTGAACAATTAGTAGTTGGTATGGGTTCGCACCTCTCCAATGGCTGGTCATGTGGAGTTTTTCAAATTTTCTTTACGTTAGTAACACCTAAATAGGGGCTAGTTTCCCATAAAAGTTCTCCGGTAGGCATCCCATCCTCGGTAGATTGTCCAAGTGTTGCGTTGCCGTAACCAAATAAACCAAAACGTCACGGAATATAAATTTAATTAACAACATTCGGATTTATTTATATCACTATTTCTGTTACAGTCAAATCAGTAACAGAAGTAGTGATATAAATAAATTCGAATGTTGTCAGTGAAATTTCATTAGTAATTAAAATTGTTATATATTAAGCGTGTTTTTAATAATAATATATTATTCAAAACACGCTTCAGAGTTACTATGACACAAAGAAGATTGGATAGATTATCCATATGTTTAGATAGATTGTTTATTGAAAATTGAAAAATTTAATAAGGGCTCAAAAATCATCTTGACAGTATGCGGGCCATAGATAAAGTCACGGAGACCTTATGCGACAAATAAAAACA
This sequence comes from Centruroides sculpturatus, assembly GCF_000671375.1. NCBI lineage: Eukaryota > Metazoa > Arthropoda > Arachnida > Scorpiones > Buthidae > Centruroides > Centruroides sculpturatus. The sequence goes on from NW_019384456.1 coordinate 117,173, forward strand.
AATTTATTAGCATGTTTATTAAAAATTGCAGCCCAATACATTCTCACTATCGTCCGTCTACTATCTGTTCTTCGATAGTCTCGATAGATTCAAATCGATATCAGGTTTGGAAAGCTTAGTGGCCTTAACTGTATAGGAACTTCTGGTCTGGACCGGATGTCACGTGATTTTTTAAATTAAAAGGTGATTAAAAATTGCAGCCCAGCTTGTGACGATGTCATAATAAATAATTGTTCGATTTTTGTTACATTTAATCGAGTTTTCAGAAATTGCACACACTATATAGTAAAGTAAAGTTATACTTATGGTTATTATTAGAGATGGACTAATACTATCCGCAAATACTTCAATACAAGAAAGTATTCGATATTTGCGATCTCTAGTTGAAAAAAATTTCGAGTTGAATAAAAAATTTGAATATTACGAACACCTCCAGTAGCGCATCATACGTACAGTACAATAAGTTATATAAGGTAATTAAGTTCACTAATAAGTATATGGACTATTCGAGTAGTCGAGATCTGGTTAATATTCGAATTCGAAAAAGTGCTATTCGTTCATCTCTAGTTATTATAAATAACTTTATTGATTTGTTTCTGTACCAATTTACTTAAGTATTTATAATCAGTATATAAATAACATGATTATGTATCATAAAAATATTTAAAATTGTAATGTGTTTTCTATGAATAAAATGATCTGTTGGAGAGCACTGATCTATAATATACAGTATATCTGGTATAGACAATCTTCAATCTCCGAGAATCTTACTATACTGGCTCTATACTATTATCTTTAAAAGTATTTAGACTACCTCATAACTAATTTGCAATAAGTTTATGTGACAGTGGATGCAAGCCATAAGGCTAAAAGCGACATATCTGAAAATTAATTATCCGTATTATTCACATTTTCTTTACAAATTATTAAATTTTTAACGAATTTAATTAATTGGGTTGAAACATTTAAAATTTCCCCAATTGTTGAAAAATTGATCAAAAGTCCAACCTCAAAGTTTTCATTAAAATTAAACAATATGAATATTTTTTTTTCTTAAACTTATTGTGTGAAATTTTAAATGAATGTAAATTATATTGCAACCAATAGAGAATCCAAAACTCTTTACAGAGGGTCAGAAAGGAAACCATATGCCTTAAAACATTTTTTATTACCTGAGATATTGTATATGGCTTTACTCAGATTAACTCCAAAACGGGTGAGGCTGCGCTCTGTGCATCCTCTTAATCCGCCTGAATACAACCGTAAATGGATTTTAAATGGAATTTACATAAAATTCAATAAAAATCGGATAAAATATGATTTTATGTTTTTAGTATTTCAACCCAATTTCACAGCAAGAATGCTATATGAACCTTTACTATAGAAATGTTAATACTAGGTGGCCATCTTGTCGACTTGTGAACTGTTGGTAGATTACACGGAAAAAAAATTGTAACCAGATGGCAGTGCACAGTTAGCTGTATATGCCCATGTAACGTTGTTAAAATTGTAACCTTAAGCTAAAATATTGCAGGTCTGTTTTCTTTTGTAATTTTTTTTTATGCATTGAATGTTAAATATGAATTTTTTTTTTTGCAATTTTTGTAGCTATCAGTATTTATGTAATAGTGGCTGGAGAGGAAATAATGAAGACCGAAATGCATTCCAAGAATAAAATTAGTCTTTTATTGATGTGATCTCGATTTTCTAACACTCTAATACTGTTTGCTAATCCTCGTATATCTCCACTAATTGGAAGTTTGAGATAATTATTTAAATGCAATGAATTTGTTTGGAGTGACTATATGCTATTTTCTCTTCCTTTTAAATTATACTGTAACATGTAAAACGAGCAATTTAATATACATACACGCACACAAACATATACTCACATTTACACGCTCACACAAAACACGTATAAAATTTTTTTGTAGACATCTAGGCAAACAAGAAAGCAAACTCCTCATGTCCCGGTTTATCAATTTCGAAAGTTGGTCATTTTAACTACGCCTCTCTGCAGATATTTTCTATATAGGTTATTCAAAAGCTAATTTTTATCATTTGAACATTGAAATAAGAATTGAATAATATTCCCTGTCTTAATTAGTTAAAATTTCTTTTTAAAAAAGTATTGAACGAAACTTTGATTATATAAGTGTCATAAATTATAAAAATACATAAAACATTTTATCTTGCTGATTTCTTAATGTGCTGAAATGATTAATATTAAAGGGATGTTGACCTCATTTTTAAATATTTTTTTCTCACTTTTGTTCGGAATGCCTAGTTATATATATTAACAGTGGCATAAGTAAAATTTTGAAGTCCACCGCAAAAAAGATATTAAGGATCTCCACAAATCTATGAAAAATGAAATTCATAATTTTTTAGTTTTTTTTTGTATTTCATGAAAAATAGAGGGTATCCATAAATTTTTAAAATTGCACACAGACTTTATGGACACACTGCACTTTATTTGATGATAATACAAACATACAAGCGACTTTGGGTTCTTGGACGTCCGACACCCCCGCTTTATAGGAGTTTTCAGAGCTTTCTTACACCGCTGTATTTTTGTTAACATAAATTTTAATTTCTTACGAAGTAATACTTTATATATATTTCTGCTAAGTATGTTCCGTTAAAATATCGTTAAGCCGTTTTCTTAAACGATGTTGAATAAGTTGATAATGATAAAATTTAAAAATAAAAAAAATTATATACTTTCTAAAATTTAAAATATAGGGGAGATCGGGGCAACTTCGGCA
>NW_019384456.1:122029-134617 GCF_000671375.1 Centruroides sculpturatus
ATTTATAATTATTTGTTCATTTGTTTTCCTTGTATCATATATTATAATACAGTCATCTACATACCTGTTATAAAATTCTATGCCTTCTATATTTTTAATTTTTTCATCTATTTGTATCATTGATATTTCAGCCAATCTTGGACCAATGCAAGTACCCTTAGGTATTCCATCCGTCTGGGTATAGAATTTATTTTCGAACTGAAAGTAGTTATTTTTAATTATAATTAAACATAATTTAATTATCCTTTTAATTCTTAATAATGAATTAAGAATTCTTATTAATTGTTTTAATTCTTATTAATGAATTTTCTATATCTTCTATTGTGATACTAGGATACATATTTACTATATCAAGATATATTAATTTCATATATTTATTAATTGTAATATTTTTTAATCTTGTTAACAATTCATCAACATTTTTAATGCTATAATTAGACACTTTTAATAGATTTAATTTATTTTTTAAATATTATTCTAGATTGTAATATAAATAATTTCTAACATGTATTAATGGTCTATATTTTACAGGATTTTTATGTGTTTTTAGCCTTATGTTGAATTTTAGTGTTCTATTATCTTCTTTCTTGACATATTTGATGTCTTCTTCTGTTATGTGTAGTTTTGTTTTTAAACTTTTCAATTCCTTGTCCAAAGATTTTATGAGATGGTTTAACACAGGAGTTAGTACAGTAAAACCCGTTAAGATGTTCTCGCCTAAGATGTTAGAATGTATATGGGGACATGATTTAGTTCAATCACTTTGACGCTTAATAACTATTATAAAATGGCAAAAAAGCTTACTTTGAGAGTAGAGACGAGTTTTATTTTTTATTTTTAAATTTTGAACACTAATAACGAGTAAAATATTAAGAGATATGATACATGACTACTTTTATGTCTTCACCCTGTCAACCTTTAATTAGGAACCAAAATTTAATAGTATTAATGCCTCTTTATATGCAAGCCACATTTCGTTTCTTAAACTTTACCCATTCTGAGATATTGTTTAATATCTCAGTACAGAAAATAAAGAAATTAAACAAATTAGACGTCAACACACACGCGCGCTAATTTTTCCCCTTTATTGACTTTTTTTGAGGGGGTTCGGGTGGTCTCCAAACATGTAGATTTGCAAAAAAACTTGGAGGGTCAAATTTGACACGATTCTAATACTTTTCCGTTCTATATAGGCCTACATAACAAGTTGGTAAGTAAAAAGGAGTCGGAGTCGGCGGATTTTTTGACGACTCCGGCTAAAACACCAAAACTCCACGACTCTGACTCCACAGCCCTGATTAATAAAGTAGTTTTAAGAAACTGATATTTCCTCCTCATTTCTTTATGCAGCGCTCGAGATACTCTTTACAGCGAACACACTGAAACTGGTTTCTAATTGGCCAACACTGCTCGTGAGTCATTTCGCTACACTCTCCTGCATAAAGAAACGCGGGGTTCCCCAACTCTAAATAAATAAAATATAAAAAAAAATTAATTTTTTATGAAATTCTTTGAGATAAATATTTTTTGTATTATTAACCGTAATTTTCATCGATATTAGATCTTTATGTGTTGAAGAGGCGGAGTAATATTTTTAAAATAGTTAAATGACCCCCATTTTACGAGTAATATTATGTAAATCTGAAGACTTAAAGGTAACAAGCAATTATTGGGGATAAAAACAAATAAAAAATTCCGTGAAAGTCCAGCAACAATATTGCCAGCTGTTTTTTTATTTTAAATGATTTAAAAACTGGATAAACAGGAAAACAGTAAGGTAATTTTTTTTTGTATAATTTAGGACATCAATTTGCTTTTTCTGGCCTACATATATTATATAATATTATGTACTAATTCAAAATGAGATGAATTATTAACAAGAAACGGGAAATAGATTTCAAAATGCTTACTTCTAACATAATAACAACCGCTTGTTAAAGTTTGAAGCATAATGATAAGTCATTCTCTCATTGGTTAGTTGAGTGGCTATATAGGTTGAAAAAGTAAAGGTGAAGTTTACACTTTTAAAATGACTAGTAGTGAAAGGGTCGACACAATAAAACGTCATTTGATCCCTAAATGTAGGATAAATGAAAAAAAACAACCGACCATTCCGTGTAAAAGGTAAGTCTAATTAATTAAAATTTAAAATTTTATTAATTTATATGTATGCATCGTATTGATTAGATCATTTATTAACATTGGACTTTTAACAGTTCTTTTTTCTTTTGTATCTTTTTTCTTTTGTATTCTCTGACTATTTAAGAAAACTACAGTAATAAATCGATTAAAATAAAAAATGCTAAATGCTAAATTTTTATTAGATTTTGTAGCAAACACTAATATAAAACTTAAGTGAGTTTATGATTAAATCTATCGATTTTATTATAGTTAATAAATTAATATTAAAAAAAAATTGACAAACTTGGAAAACTTCATTTATATAATCTTTGATATGAAAACCATTTATTCTTCTACTCAACGAAAAATAATATTTGTATTAGTTATCATTATAAAATCCCCAGAATTAAAAAAATTCTAAGCATTTTTTTTTAATTCATAAACTTGCCTAACCCTCAAGATCGCGATCGTTTGAGAATTAATTCATTAACCGATATATGAAATTTTATTTTGTATTTGATTGGTAATGATCGTGAAATTTTAATAGAACCAGTAAAACATGTAGCCTTTCAAAATTAACTGGATTATTAGGTTACATAAGAAATAATAGGCGTTATTAAGTTAAGCATATTACTATCATTTTCATAATCTCAAAGTTAATTTTTTTTAGCTATTAAACATCTTAATATTTATCTCTAATGCTATTTTTTTCTATATACGAATAATCTATATTCAAACCGAAGTTATTTTAATTTAGAAATTTCATGTTTTGGCCTATTTTACATGTATTTATTATAATTTTATTATATCTTGATGTTTGATGGTTGGGGGTGTCTGACAATATCTGATTTCTTTCTGAAGCAGAAAAGAACTTGTTGTTCATAATGGCAAAACTTGGTCATCTACAACAATGTTACCAAAACTAAAGTCCCCAGGGCAAATTCGACCCGCGAACATAATGCACATCATTTAGAAATGATAAAAATAAGCTTACTTTATACATATATATGGATTATACAAAATATTCGTGGCCCTCCTACCTACGAAGTTATTCGCAATTTCGCCTTTAATCGATAAGTTCTGGCACCACTGATCTAGAGAATAATTAATAAAAATACGACTTTATTACTACCGGTCAAGGGTGAACGATTTATTCTTAAATGATTTTATTTAAAAATGATAACCTTTTATCATATATTTTATTCATGTATTCAGTCAGGCATGAGCATCTTTCTGTAATAAAAGGCCATACGACTCTATTTTGATGATATCAGGCCTAACATTAGGAAATTATAGATTTTTACAGGAAATTGAATATTATAAAAAATTAATTTTCAAATTTTTCGCTTATGTCCATATGATTTTTTATTCACTGAACACATACTTATTATAAATTTTCTATAGTGTAAATACGTTAGGCTCTAGAAAAAATTTCGAAGGAACATTAGGTTGTCCATGTTTGTATTAAGTATTTCTAATTGACGGCTCTCTTCGTGTCCATAAGGCGAAAAGAATTGAAAATAAAAAATAAAAAATTACATTTCAAATCAAACAATCTTAAATGTAATTTTTTTTACCAATTCTTTCAGCCTTGTGGGCACGAAGAGGGCCGTCAAACAAAAAAATATTTAAAATTAATGTGCTTACTACAATAACGTACAATAAAGTCCTTAAAACTTTTGAAATAAATTATGAATTAATAAATTTGACTATAAACATTGTTATATGTACTTGTATTTCTTAATGAAGCAAAGTTTATAATTATCATCAGATCTTTAGTTTGGAATTTGGATCGGAATTTTGGTTTATATTTAAGTTTGTTTTTTTTTTCCTTCTTATAATATAAGCTCCCAATATGATATGGATAATCTATGTGCAATTAACCTAATTTTTTCTTACTTTTAATCGTACACTCAATATGTTAACTTTCGTATTTTGTTGCATAATAAATACATACGATTTACAGCACCACGAAGTATCTTAACATTAATTAATATGAATATTTTAAAAATGTTTTCAGAATTCTTAATTTAAGCAGTTCTGATTTATGTTGAAACAATTAGTTGCAGGATCATATTTAAATAAGNGTAAAAAATAAAGAAATTAAATATAGCCTAACTAATAAATATAGTTTTGAATTAATGAAAGTAATTATTATTATTAATGTTGAGTTTTATTCATGTTAATTAATAAGATTGTTATCAGACAAAAAAAGGTGAAAACTTCTGACCCAAATTTGTTTTTATTTATGTTATAAAAGTAGGGACTCCATCTCTGCCGTATTCAGTGCCCTTGATATTTTTAATGAACAATATTACAGTACTTTTATTTATTGAATGAAAAACTATGAATAATAAAAAAAATTAATAAGGTTTAATTAATAGTAAAACAAAAAAATATATTCTATAAATCCTGTTATATAAATCCTAAGGAAAAATTAACGATAAATGTCTTGGAAAATAAGCAGATGGCACTTAAACTAATCTCCAGTTAAACGCAGTCAAAATAACTCATTTTACATCACCGGTTTTATTTTTTAAATTAAAAAAAGTTTTAATCTTAGCAATAATTTACATAGGTAAAAAGTTATTTTACTTATTTAATATTTACTTTATCACAGTTTTAACCTTTTTAATCTTAATTTGTATTTTTTTACATGGTTTTAGATTACATTTCACTAGACTATCTATATTTGTGACACCATCCAAGTAAATTCGTTTTGGTTTTATTTTTAAATCCTACATTTAATACTCAGTATATGACTTTTTACATTACTTTTTCATATGTTAATATATTAATAATAATTATTATTTAATTTTCTTGTGACTTTACTCATGATCAACGTTATAAAAGATTATCAGAAGCTGAAGAGGGGTCTTGACCCGAAATGCATTCTGCAATGACAATTCTAAGGTTAGGTTAGGATTAGATTTAAGAAATTTCAAAATAATCTGTCACAAAAGTCTTCCTTAAAAACTATGTTATTTGCCAGTGTCTCTATTTAACAAACTTCCGCAAGAAATTAAAATTGCATTGATTGGAGGTTAAGTTTAAGCTACAAGTAGTTGAATCTGAATTACCTTGCATTTTTGTTTGCATTTTTGCATTTTTGTAAAAATAAAAAAGAACATATTATTCGAAACAACAGAAATAGATAGAAGTTGGAAGAAAAAATTTGTATTTTTTTTCCTCTAAAGATACTTTATGGTAGAAAGTTCGCATTACTTTCAAGTTATACGTATGTAGACTGTGTACTGTATATTACAATATTATTGCTTTTGTTCTTTATTTTTTTATGTATATACACTTTTTACTTTAGCTTATTTAATTTAATTATTTGATCCTTTTTTTCAAATTTATTGTATTTCAATATTATCGATTTTTTCACTTAGGTCTACCTACATTATTTGGGCTGCAATTTTCAAATTGCATACCTATACAATCCCATTGTTGTCCCTCTTTCGTTAATCTCGAGAACGATATTAGATAGGCTAAATGAAACTAGAGACTAGATGTGAAAAACTTAGGGGACAGAAATCCTGATTAACTATATACAAACTGCCTTTTTCTATGTGAGAATATGTGAGAAATGTGAGAATATGTTTAAAAATTCGAATAGAAATTTATTCGAATTGCCATTACCTCATTTTTTAACATATTGTGACATTTTTTGCATTAATATATTCTAAAAACACATCTTTTATATGTTTAAAACCTTTTTATATTAAGTTTTCTTATACGTCTTCTAAATTCATTGCTATATGAAATAATCAATGGGCGCTCTGCCTGATAAAACGATTTTAGTGTAGCCAGATGAACGAACCAATGAAATAGTCCGTTTTATATGAACGGACTACGTCATTGACTTGTTTTACTAGGCAATGCGCCCAACGTTTGTCAACAGTCGATATAATTTGGGTTTCGTTTCGTATTTACATAAAAAGTAAGTTTTTTATTCCAACAATGGTCCTACGCGGGGCTTCAAACAGAGAAAAAGTATATTCCAGCTCGGGATGCCAAGTTTCTGGGTGCCCCAACAGCTTTCTAGAACTAAAATATAATTTTTCTAATTTTTTTTCCCTTCTTCTTTATTATAACACAACTTAAAAAACATAAAGCATAAAAGTCAGTTGACCTTTATACTTTATGTTTTTAAAACTAAGACCATGCTAAAATGATTAATTCATCTATGTTTTGCGATTTATGGAATTTTTGACAGTTTGATTTACGTCACGGAAGTGACCACCAGTGGCCGAGTGGATAAACTACTGAACAATTAGTAGTTGGTATGGGTTCGCACCTCTCCAATGGCTGGTCATGTGGAGTTTTTCAAATTTTCTTTACGTTAGTAACACCTAAATAGGGGCTAGTTTCCCATAAAAGTTCTCCGGTAGGCATCCCATCCTCGGTAGATTGTCCAAGTGTTGCGTTGCCGTAACCAAATAAACCAAAACGTCACGGAATATAAATTTAATTAACAACATTCGGATTTATTTATATCACTATTTCTGTTACAGTCAAATCAGTAACAGAAGTAGTGATATAAATAAATTCGAATGTTGTCAGTGAAATTTCATTAGTAATTAAAATTGTTATATATTAAGCGTGTTTTTAATAATAATATATTATTCAAAACACGCTTCAGAGTTACTATGACACAAAGAAGATTTGGATAGATTATCCATATGTTTAGATAGATTGTTTATTGAAAATTGAAAAATTTAATAAGGGCTCAAAAATCATCTTGACAGTATGCGGGCCATAGATAAAGTCACGGAGACCTTATGCGACACGATGCCACAAGTTACCCATTACTACAATAAAGCTAGCATTACAACAGTGTTTTTTCCATGCGAGCCAAATGTGATTTATATATTTATATATCATTTTTTTGATTTATATATCATATTTTTCCTTTAATAAAGTTGGCCAGTCATCTATCTAATAAATTTCAGCGAAAAATTTTTGAATTGAAATAACGTAACTTCCGGTTTGCAGTTCTTATATAGTTAATCGGGACTTCCTGCCACTAAGGTTTCATATCTGGTCTCGGATTTCATCTATGTAACTCCGTTCTCGAGATTAAGGAAAGACAGACAGACGGACGATAGTGGGAATTTATAGGTCTATAATTTTTTCAAATTGCAGCCCTATATGATATTTTACATTGTTATAAGATACAATATCTTGAAAAACTTGTTCAAATTTGATATTTAAATTTAAAATACAGTACAGAATTTAATATTAGAAAATATTAATTTCTAAGCAGGAAAACGGAATGTTACATCTATTACAGATATTTCGTAAAAAAATTGTAGACCTATAAATTCTTACTGATGTCTGTCCGTCCGTCCGTCCGATAGGGATATACCTTATTCTAACAAAACTTTTTTCTTTATCTATTAATTTTAATTGTTTATCATTTTCCAGTTTTTTAACTATTTGTTCATCAAACTTTTTGGATAATCATTTAACATAAACATTTTTATTATTTCCTCTTCTTCTTTTTCCTGTGTTTTGATTTCACTAGTTCGTTGTCTTATTTTATTTATATACATTTTAAATATATTATATTTCATACTTATTGGTGTAACGACACCATCCAAGTAAATTCGTTTTGGTTTTATTTTTAAATCCTACATTTAATACTCAGTATATGACTTTTTACATTACTTTTTCATATGTTAATATATTAATAATAATTATTATTTAATTTTCTTGTGACTTTACTCATGATCAACGTTATAAAAGATTATCAGAAGCTGAAGAGGGGTCTTGACCCGAAATGCATTCTGCAATGACAATTCTAAGGTTAGGTTAGGATTAGATTTAAGAAATTTCAAAATAATCTGTCACAAAAGTCTTCCTTAAAAACTATGTTATTTGCCAGTGTCTCTATTTAACAAACTTCCGCAAGAAATTAAAATTGCATTGATTGGAGGTTAAGTTTAAGCTACAAGTAGTTGAATCTGAATTACCTTGCATTTTTGTTTGCATTTTTGCATTTTTGTAAAAATAAAAAAGAACATATTATTCGAAACAACAGAAATAGATAGAAGTTGGAAGAAAAAATTTGTATTTTTTTTCCTCTAAAGATACTTTATGGTAGAAAGTTCGCATTACTTTCAAGTTATACGTATGTAGACTGTGTACTGTATATTACAATATTATTGCTTTTGTTCTTTATTTTTTTATGTATATACACTTTTTACTTTAGCTTATTTAATTTAATTATTTGATCCTTTTTTTCAAATTTATTGTATTTCAATATTATCGATTTTTTCACTTAGGTCTACCTACATTATTTGGGCTGCAATTTTCAAATTGCATACCTATACAATCCCATTGTTGTCCCTCTTTCGTTAATCTCGAGAACGATATTAGATAGGCTAAATGAAACTAGAGACTAGATGTGAAAAACTTAGGGGACAGAAATCCTGATTAACTATATACAAACTGCCTTTTTCTATGTGAGAATATGTGAGAAATGTGAGAATATGTTTAAAAATTTGAATAGAAATTTATTCGAATTGCCATTACCTCATTTTTTAACATATTGTGACATTTTTTGCATTAATATATTCTAAAAACACATCTTTTATATGTTTAAAACCTTTTTATATTAAGTTTTCTTATACGTCTTCTAAATTCATTGCTATATGAAATAATCAATGGGCGCTCTGCCTGATAAAACGATTTTAGTGTAGCCAGATGAACGAACCAATGAAATAGTCCGTTTTATATGAACGGACTACGTCATTGACTTGTTTTACTAGGCAATGCGCCCAACGTTTGTCAACAGTCGATATAATTTGGGTTTCGTTTCGTATTTACATAAAAAGTAAGTTTTTTATTCCAACAATGGTCCTACGCGGGGCTTCAAACAGAGAAAAAGTATATTCCAGCTCGGGATGCCAAGTTTCTGGGTGCCCCAACAGCTTTCTAGAACTAAAATATAATTTTTCTAATTTTTTTTCCCTTCTTCTTTATTATAACACAACTTAAAAAACATAAAGCATAAAAGTCAGTTGACCTTTATACTTTATGTTTTTAAAACTAAGACCATGCTAAAATGATTAATTCATCTATGTTTTGCGATTTATGGAATTTTTGACAGTTTGATTTACGTCACAGAAGTGACCACCAGTGGCCGAGTGGATAAACTACTGAACAATTAGTAGTTGGTATGGGTTCGCACCTCTCCAATGGCTGGTCATGTGGAGTTTTTCAAATTTTCTTTACGTTAGTAACACCTAAATAGGGGCTAGTTTCCCATAAAAGTTCTCCGGTAGGCATCCCATCCTCGGTAGATTGTCCAAGTGTTGCGTTGCCGTAACCAAATAAACCAAAACGTCACGGAATATAAATTTAATTAACAACATTCGGATTTATTTATATCACTATTTCTGTTACAGTCAAATCAGTAACAGAAGTAGTGATATAAATAAATTCGAATGTTGTCAGTGAAATTTCATTAGTAATTAAAATTGTTATATATTAAGCGTGTTTTTAATAATAATATATTATTCAAAACACGCTTCAGAGTTACTATGACACAAAGAAGATTGGATAGATTATCCATATGTTTAGATAGATTGTTTATTGAAAATTGAAAAATTTAATAAGGGCTCAAAAATCATCTTGACAGTATGCGGGCCATAGATAAAGTCACGGAGACCTTATGCGACAAATAAAAACAAATTTATTAGCATGTTTATTAAAAATTGCAGCCCAATACATTCTCACTATCGTCCGTCTACTATCTGTTCTTCGATAGTCTCGATAGATTCAAATCGATATCAGGTTTGGAAAGCTTAGTGGCCTTAACTGTATAGGAACTTCTGGTCTGGACCGGATGTCACGTGATTTTTTAAATTAAAAGGTGATTAAAAATTGCAGCCCAGCTTGTGACGATGTCATAATAAATAATTGTTCGATTTTTGTTACATTTAATCGAGTTTTCAGAAATTGCACACACTATATAGTAAAGTAAAGTTATACTTATGGTTATTATTAGAGATGGACTAATACTATCCGCAAATACTTCAATACAAGAAAGTATTCGATATTTGCGATCTCTAGTTGAAAAAAATTTCGAGTTGAATAAAAAATTTGAATATTACGAACACCTCCAGTAGCGCATCATACGTACAGTACAATAAGTTATATAAGGTAATTAAGTTCACTAATAAGTATATGGACTATTCGAGTAGTCGAGATCTGGTTAATATTCGAATTCGAAAAAGTGCTATTCGTTCATCTCTAGTTATTATAAATAACTTTATTGATTTGTTTCTGTACCAATTTACTTAAGTATTTATAATCAGTATATAAATAACATGATTATGTATCATAAAAATATTTAAAATTGTAATGTGTTTTCTATGAATAAAATGATCTGTTGGAGAGCACTGATCTATAATATACAGTATATCTGGTATAGACAATCTTCAATCTCCGAGAATCTTACTATACTGGCTCTATACTATTATCTTTAAAAGTATTTAGACTACCTCATAACTAATTTGCAATAAGTTTATGTGACAGTGGATGCAAGCCATAAGGCTAAAAGCGACATATCTGAAAATTAATTATCCGTATTATTCACATTTTCTTTACAAATTATTAAATTTTTAACGAATTTAATTAATTGGGTTGAAACATTTAAAATTTCCCCAATTGTTGAAAAATTGATCAAAAGTCCAACCTCAAAGTTTTCATTAAAATTAAACAATATGAATATTTTTTTTTCTTAAACTTATTGTGTGAAATTTTAAATGAATGTAAATTATATTGCAACCAATAGAGAATCCAAAACTCTTTACAGAGGGTCAGAAAGGAAACCATATGCCTTAAAACATTTTTTATTACCTGAGATATTGTATATGGCTTTACTCAGATTAACTCCAAAACGGGTGAGGCTGCGCTCTGTGCATCCTCTTAATCCGCCTGAATACAACCGTAAATGGATTTTAAATGGAATTTACATAAAATTCAATAAAAATCGGATAAAATATGATTTTATGTTTTTAGTATTTCAACCCAATTTCACAGCAAGAATGCTATATGAACCTTTACTATAGAAATGTTAATACTAGGTGGCCATCTTGTCGACTTGTGAACTGTTGGTAGATTACACGGAAAAAAAATTGTAACCAGATGGCAGTGCACAGTTAGCTGTATATGCCCATGTAACGTTGTTAAAATTGTAACCTTAAGCTAAAATATTGCAGGTCTGTTTTCTTTTGTAATTTTTTTTTATGCATTGAATGTTAAATATGAATTTTTTTTTTTGCAATTTTTGTAGCTATCAGTATTTATGTAATAGTGGCTGGAGAGGAAATAATGAAGACCGAAATGCATTCCAAGAATAAAATTAGTCTTTTATTGATGTGATCTCGATTTTCTAACACTCTAATACTGTTTGCTAATCCTCGTATATCTCCACTAATTGGAAGTTTGAGATAATTATTTAAATGCAATGAATTTGTTTGGAGTGACTATATGCTATTTTCTCTTCCTTTTAAATTATACTGTAACATGTAAAACGAGCAATTTAATATACATACACGCACACAAACATATACTCACATTTACACGCTCACACAAAACACGTATAAAATTTTTTTGTAGACATCTAGGCAAACAAGAAAGCAAACTCCTCATGTCCCGGTTTATCAATTTCGAAAGTTGGTCATTTTAACTACGCCTCTCTGCAGATATTTTCTATATAGGTTATTCAAAAGCTAATTTTTATCATTTGAACATTGAAATAAGAATTGAATAATATTCCCTGTCTTAATTAGTTAAAATTTCTTTTTAAAAAAGTATTGAACGAAACTTTGATTATATAAGTGTCATAAATTATAAAAATACATAAAACATTTTATCTTGCTGATTTCTTAATGTGCTGAAATGATTAATATTAAAGGGATGTTGACCTCATTTTTAAATATTTTTTTCTCACTTTTGTTCGGAATGCCTAGTTATATATATTAACAGTGGCATAAGTAAAATTTTGAAGTCCACCGCAAAAAAGATATTAAGGATCTCCACAAATCTATGAAAAATGAAATTCATAATTTTTTAGTTTTTTTTTGTATTTCATGAAAAATAGAGGGTATCCATAAATTTTTAAAATTGCACACAGACTTTATGGACACACTGCACTTTATTTGATGATAATACAAACATACAAGCGACTTTGGGTTCTTGGACGTCCGACACCCCCGCTTTATAGGAGTTTTCAGAGCTTTCTTACACCGCTGTATTTTTGTTAACATAAATTTTAATTTCTTACGAAGTAATACTTTATATATATTTCTGCTAAGTATGTTCCGTTAAAATATCGTTAAGCCGTTTTCTTAAACGATGTTGAATAAGTTGATAATGATAAAATTTAAAAATAAAAAAAATTATATACTTTCTAAAATTTAAAATATAGGGGAGATCGGGGCAACTTCGGCA
>NW_019384456.1:136907-158361 GCF_000671375.1 Centruroides sculpturatus
TTTTTTTTTTTTTTTTTTCTGAGGATTTCCTCTATCATGTTTTGCATTTGAATGTCACTTCTACGTTATACTGTTTATATCCGTGGCGAGCCTCGAAATAATTTTTAACAAAAAGAATTTTACTAGAAAGAGCCACTTATTAAAATTCCTAGTGGAGATTCTTAGGCATCTTAAAGACTTACTGATTTTAAAGACTGTAAGACAAGAATTTCAATATTTCCCGAATACTAATATTCTGTTAGATTTTTCAGATAAGTTAGAACAAATTTGAAAATTATATATATAAGCCTCCTAGATGAATATAGGCTATATAGGAGCCTGCTTCTATAATTTTAGCTATATTGCCAGAAGACATTTGAAATTTTTAATAAAATTCTTTTAGTAACTTTAACTTTTATAACTTTTAAGTTATCAATTTACATCAGTTATTAATGCTTGGGACTCCATTTAATAGAATGAATTTCACGGTAGATTGATTCTGTTTGTAAACGTAGGGACAACGAAATCAACCTCACAGGATATTTCTAATCGAAAAATTTGTAAAACACATTCACAATTTTATAAAAAATCTATCAATATTTATATTAAAAACAAATTGATATACAGTATTTCATGAAACGATCACTCGCTTTCGCGGTAACGTTATATTAATACATAACATTAGCGTTAACATATTAAAATAACTGTTTTTATTAGGACAAAAACACAAAGGAAATCCAAAAAGTATAAACCAATTCAAACAATTTTATGCTTATTGATGGTCACTGCACGTTTAATTTGAATGTTTATAAAAGCTTTTTAAATAAAAAAAATACTTTAAAATAATATTCTTTCCCTGACTTCTTTCTGCTTACAGATCTTGTTTCTGCAATCGCGGTTTCATCAGTCGCTCCATTTTTCTTTGGAACATAATCCTTCGGTTGGCAGGATTATGTCCCATCGTATATTTAATTATATATAGAACATATAGGCCTAGGTAATCAAAATAGACATTTTAAAAGTCAAATAGAAAATTTTGCTATACGGCAAGTAGACTATAACGATATCGTTTCAAGATTTAAAAGATGTACAGTACAATCTATTTATAATTTCTAGGCTAGCAACAAAAAAGGTCACGTTTTAAAAATCGAGAGTACAAAACAAGTTTTATGATAAAGACGTGTAGTTATAAGCGAATGTAGGTACTGCTGACAGAAATAATGTTTTTCGCTAGCCATCTGCAAATTGTAGATGTGCGATTTACAATTTGCAGATGGCTCGCGAAAAACTCATTCTTTATTTTATTCGTCAAGAACGAGTGAGACTATCGTTTAACTAATATGAATGAGAAATGGGAATAATTTCCTTTACTAAAAATTATAAGGAGCAGCATTAGATTCGAGTTTGGATTTATCATGTTGGCAGAGAAATGTCTTGCTGAGAGATTCTACTGTAGAAAGAAAAATGGAAGCTTTGCATATATTTTAATATAATCGTCATAATTCGAGCGAATAATGAAGTTTTCTTGAATGAATTTAACATAATTATATACGAAAGAAAAACTTCAGATCATCTCTCCGGATTTAATGCTGATGTAGAGGTACATTTAAATGTTGCAATTAATTTGTTGTTAATATTTTTAGAATTATAAAATTAAAATAAATCTGATTTAAACTCAATCAATTTATTTTATTCCATATTAGACTAATTTTTTCTGAAAATACTAAAATCCGTTCACTCATAATCGCTTCTAAAATACTATTAGAGTTTAATTAACAGAAAGATGTAAGCGTAGAGGACAGTTATCTCGGACTTCTTTTAATTAGAACGGACGAAAACGATGCTAAGAAGTATTATTATTATTGTGGTGGGAATGTCATGCTCAGCTGATACTGGTGTCAAGTGCTATGCCGGACTAAAGTCAAAGCATAGCTACCCAAACAAGTTAAACATTAAGCTGTGTTACTGGTTTGTGTGTAGGGAATTCGATCCCGGTCCTTATTTATAATCCCGGGATTTCGGGATTATACTTATTCAATCCCGGGATCCCGGGATTATTTCGGTATTGAGGGTTAATAAAAAAATAAGAAAATCTTACAGAAATCAAAAATCAAAATTTAGACAAAAATCAACGTATTTTACGGTATACACCTAGTTAATTTAATCACTCTAACTAATCAGACTTAGAGTCAGACTAACCAGACTTAAAATCAGTTTCATGTTAAATTTATTCTTTTTTAAGCATCACTGAGATCTCTTTAAACTCACATAAATTTAAAAAACCTTTATGTAACAAACTATGCAAATAAACGTTGAAAATTAACAAAAATCTCTCTTAACATCGACTAAANTAATTAGACACTTTTAATAGATTTAATTTATTTTTTAAATATTATTCTAGATTGTAATATAAATAATTTCTAACATGTATTAATGGTCTATATTTTACAGGATTTTTATGTGTTTTTAGCCTTATGTTGAATTTTAGTGTTCTATTATCTTCTTTCTTGACATATTTGATGTCTTCTTCTGTTATGTGTAGTTTTGTTTTTAAACTTTTCAATTCCTTGTCCAAAGATTTTATGAGATGGTTTAACACAGGAGTTAGTACAGTAAAACCCGTTAAGATGTTCTCGCCTAAGATGTTAGAATGTATATGGGGACATGATTTAGTTCAATCACTTTGACGCTTAATAACTATTATAAAATGGCAAAAAAGCTTACTTTGAGAGTAGAGACGAGTTTTATTTTTTATTTTTAAATTTTGAACACTAATAACGAGTAAAATATTAAGAGATATGATACATGACTACTTTTATGTCTTCACCCTGTCAACCTTTAATTAGGAACCAAAATTTAATAGTATTAATGCCTCTTTATATGCAAGCCACATTTCGTTTCTTAAACTTTACCCATTCTGAGATATTGTTTAATATCTCAGTACAGAAAATAAAGAAATTAAACAAATTAGACGTCAACACACACGCGCGCTAATTTTTCCCCTTTATTGACTTTTTTTGAGGGGGTTCGGGAGGTCTCCAAACATGTAGATTTGCAAAAAAACTTGGAGGGTCAAATTTGACACGATTCTAATACTTTTCCGTTCTATATAGGCCTACATAACAAGTTGGTAAGTAAAAAGGAGTCGGAGTCGGCGGATTTTTTGACGACTCCGGCTAAAACACCAAAACTCCACGACTCTGACTCCACAGCCCTGATTAATAAAGTAGTTTTAAGAAACTGATATTTCCTCCTCATTTCTTTATGCAGCGCTCGAGATACTCTTTACAGCGAACACACTGAAACTGGTTTCTAATTGGCCAACACTGCTCGTGAGTCATTTCGCTACACTCTCCTGCATAAAGAAACGCGGGGTTCCCCAACTCTAAATAAATAAAATATAAAAAAAAATTAATTTTTTATGAAATTCTTTGAGATAAATATTTTTTGTATTATTAACCGTAATTTTCATCGATATTAGATCTTTATGTGTTGAAGAGGCGGAGTAATATTTTTAAAATAGTTAAATGATCCCCATTTTACGAGTAATATTATGTAAATCTGAAGACTTAAAGGTAACAAGCAATTATTGGGGATAAAAACAAATAAAAAATTCCGTGAAAGTCCAGCAACAATATTGCCAGCTGTTTTTTTATTTTAAATGATTTAAAAACTGGATAAACAGGAAAACAGTAAGGTAATTTTTTTTTTGTATAATTTAGGACATCAATTTGCTTTTTCTGGCCTACATATATTATATAATATTATGTACTAATTCAAAATGAGATGAATTATTAACAAGAAACGGGAAATAGATTTCAAAATGCTTACTTCTAACATAATAACAACCGCTTGTTAAAGTTTGAAGCATAATGATAAGTCATTCTCTCATTGGTTAGTTGAGTGGCTATATAGGTTGAAAAAGTAAAGGTGAAGTTTACACTTTTAAAATGACTAGTAGTGAAAGGGTCGACACAATAAAACGTCATTTGATCCCTAAATGTAGGATAAATGAAAAAAAACAACCGACCATTCCGTGTAAAAGGTAAGTCTAATTAATTAAAATTTAAAATTTTATTAATTTATATGTATGCATCGTATTGATTAGATCATTTATTAACATTGGACTTTTAACAGTTCTTTTTTCTTTTGTATCTTTTTTCTTTTGTATTCTCTGACTATTTAAGAAAACTACAGTAATAAATCGATTAAAATAAAAAATGCTAAATGCTAAATTTTTATTAGATTTTGTAGCAAACACTAATATAAAACTTAAGTGAGTTTATGATTAAATCTATCGATTTTATTATAGTTAATAAATTAATATTAAAAAAAAATTGACAAACTTGGAAAACTTCATTTATATAATCTTTGATATGAAAACCATTTATTCTTCTACTCAACGAAAAATAATATTTGTATTAGTTATCATTATAAAATCCCCAGAATTAAAAAAATTCTAAGCATTTTTTTTTAATTCATAAACTTGCCTAACCCTCAAGATCGCGATCGTTTGAGAATTAATTCATTAACCGATATATGAAATTTTATTTTGTATTTGATTGGTAATGATCGTGAAATTTTAATAGAACCAGTAAAACATGTAGCCTTTCAAAATTAACTGGATTATTAGGTTACATAAGAAATAATAGGCGTTATTAAGATAAGCATATTACTATATTTTCATAATCTCAAAGTTAATTTTTTTTAGCTATTAAACATCTTAATATTTATCTCTAATGCTATTTTTTTCTATATACGAATAATCTATATTCAAACCGAAGTTATTTTAATTTAGAAATTTCATGTTTTGGCCTATTTTACATGTATTTATTATAATTTTATTATATCTTGATGTTTGATGGTTGGGGGTGTCTGACAATATCTGATTTCTTTCTGAAGCAGAAAAGAACTTGTTGTTCATAATGGCAAAACTTGGTCATCTACAACAATGTTACCAAAACTAAAGTCCCCAGGGCAAATTCGACCCGCGAACATAATGCACATCATTTAGAAATGATAAAAATAAGCTTACTTTATACATATATATGGATTATACAAAATATTCGTGGCCCTCCTACCTACGAAGTTATTCGCAATTTCGCCTTTAATCGATAAGTTCTGGCACCACTGATCTAGAGAATAATTAATAAAAATACGACTTTATTACTACCGGTCAAGGGTGAACGATTTATTCTTAAATGATTTTATTTAAAAATGATAACCTTTTATCATATATTTTATTCATGTATTCAGTCAGGCATGAGCATCTTTCTGTAATAAAAGGCCATACGACTCTATTTTGATGATATCAGGCCTAACATTAGGAAATTATAGATTTTTACAGGAAATTGAATATTATAAAAAATTAATTTTCAAATTTTTCGCTTATGTCCATATGATTTTTTATTCACTGAACACATACTTATTATAAATTTTCTATAGTGTAAATACGTTAGGCTCTAGAAAAAATTTCGAAGGAACATTAGGTTGTCCATGTTTGTATTAAGTATTTCTAATTGACGGCTCTCTTCGTGTCCATAAGGCGAAAAGAATTGAAAATAAAAAATAAAAAATTACATTTCAAATCAAACAATCTTAAATGTAATTTTTTTTACCAATTCTTTCAGCCTTGTGGGCACGAAGAGGGCCGTCAAACAAAAAAATATTTAAAATTAATGTGCTTACTACAATAACGTACAATAAAGTCCTTAAAACTTTTGAAATAAATTATGAATTAATAAATTTGACTATAAACATTGTTATATGTACTTGTATTTCTTAATGAAGCAAAGTTTATAATTATCATCAGATCTTTAGTTTGGAATTTGGATCGGAATTTTGGTTTATATTTAAGTTTGTTTTTTTTTTCCTTCTTATAATATAAGCTCCCAATATGATATGGATAATCTATGTGCAATTAACCTAATTTTTTCTTACTTTTAATCGTACACTCAATATGTTAACTTTCGTATTTTGTTGCATAATAAATACATACGATTTACAGCACCACGAAGTATCTTAACATTAATTAATATGAATATTTTAAAAATGTTTTCAGAATTCTTAATTTAAGCAGTTCTGATTTATGTTGAAACAATTAGTTGCAGGATCATATTTAAATAAGTAATATTTTTATTCGATTAAAGCTATCTTTATTGTTAGCAAAATAAATAAATAAATAAAAATAAAAATGATACATGAAAATTTCCATTTTGAAGTGATATACAAGTACGTAAAATCGTTTACAATATTATGTTATGCTTGTCGAGAGCAAATACATCAGTGGAAAGCATTTTCTCTCATTAATATAATATGGGTTTCAGGGAATACAGTGTATATAAATTTATAGTATAGTTATTGGTAATCCAAAAGTTAATATAAATTAATTGTTTAGAACTTCATAAAAAGTCAGTCAGATGAATGAAAATAAATTTTAAAAAATTAGAAATATATGTGAATTATGTTATTATTAATAGTTAATAAGTAGATTTTTTTCTAAGAACGATTGTTTTCTAGTATTTTTGTGTCTTCTTAAAGTAGTCATTTGCGAATTCTTTTATAAATAATTAATAAAAGAATTTTATTATGTTCTAAGAAAGAATTTTATATATTGTATTGTTGTATTGATATACAGAGGTATAACTTAATTTATATAATAATAGTATATGAGAAGTATAATGCAATTGTTTTTTTTTTTTTTTTCTGAGGATTTCCTCTATCATGTTTTGCATTTGAATGTCACTTCTACGTTATACTGTTTATATCCGTGGCGAGCCTCGAAATAATTTTTAACAAAAAGAATTTTACTAGAAAGAGCCACTTATTAAAATTCCTAGTGGAGATTCTTAGGCATCTTAAAGACTTACTGATTTTAAAGACTGTAAGACAAGAATTTCAATATTTCCCGAATACTAATATTCTGTTAGATTTTTCAGATAAGTTAGAACAAATTTGAAAATTATATATATAAGCCTCCTAGATGAATATAGGCTATATAGGAGCCTGCTTCTATAATTTTAGCTATATTGCCAGAAGACATTTGAAATTTTTAATAAAATTCTTTTAGTAACTTTAACTTTTATAACTTTTAAGTTATCAATTTACATCAGTTATTAATGCTTGGGACTCCATTTAATAGAATGAATTTCACGGTAGATTGATTCTGTTTGTAAACGTAGGGACAACGAAATCAACCTCACAGGATATTTCTAATCGAAAAATTTGTAAAACACATTCACAATTTTATAAAAAATCTATCAATATTTATATTAAAAACAAATTGATATACAGTATTTCATGAAACGATCACTCGCTTTCGCGGTAACGTTATATTAATACATAACATTAGCGTTAACATATTAAAATAACTGTTTTTATTAGGACAAAAACACAAAGGAAATCCAAAAAGTATAAACCAATTCAAACAATTTTATGCTTATTGATGGTCACTGCACGTTTAATTTGAATGTTTATAAAAGCTTTTTAAATAAAAAAAATACTTTAAAATAATATTCTTTCCCTGACTTCTTTCTGCTTACAGATCTTGTTTCTGCAATCGCGGTTTCATCAGTCGCTCCATTTTTCTTTGGAACATAATCCTTCGGTTGGCAGGATTATGTCCCATCGTATATTTAATTATATATAGAACATATAGGCCTAGGTAATCAAAATAGACATTTTAAAAGTCAAATAGAAAATTTTGCTATACGGCAAGTAGACTATAACGATATCGTTTCAAGATTTAAAAGATGTACAGTACAATCTATTTATAATTTCTAGGCTAGCAACAAAAAAGGTCACGTTTTAAAAATCGAGAGTACAAAACAAGTTTTATGATAAAGACGTGTAGTTATAAGCGAATGTAGGTACTGCTGACAGAAATAATGTTTTTCGCTAGCCATCTGCAAATTGTAGATGTGCGATTTACAATTTGCAGATGGCTCGCGAAAAACTCATTCTTTATTTTATTCGTCAAGAACGAGTGAGACTATCGTTTAACTAATATGAATGAGAAATGGGAATAATTTCCTTTACTAAAAATTATAAGGAGCAGCATTAGATTCGAGTTTGGATTTATCATGTTGGCAGAGAAATGTCTTGCTGAGAGATTCTACTGTAGAAAGAAAAATGGAAGCTTTGCATATATTTTAATATAATCGTCATAATTCGAGCGAATAATGAAGTTTTCTTGAATGAATTTAACATAATTATATACGAAAGAAAAACTTCAGATCATCTCTCCGGATTTAATGCTGATGTAGAGGTACATTTAAATGTTGCAATTAATTTGTTGTTAATATTTTTAGAATTATAAAATTAAAATAAATCTGATTTAAACTCAATCAATTTATTTTATTCCATATTAGACTAATTTTTTCTGAAAATACTAAAATCCGTTCACTCATAATCGCTTCTAAAATACTATTAGAGTTTAATTAACAGAAAGATGTAAGCGTAGAGGACAGTTATCTCGGACTTCTTTTAATTAGAACGGACGAAAACGATGCTAAGAAGTATTATTATTATTGTGGTGGGAATGTCATGCTCAGCTGATACTGGTGTCAAGTGCTATGCCGGACTAAAGTCAAAGCATAGCTACCCAAACAAGTTAAACATTAAGCTGTGTTACTGGTTTGTGTGTAGGGAATTCGATCCCGGTCCTTATTTATAATCCCGGGATTTCGGGATTATACTTATTCAATCCCGGGATCCCGGGATTATTTCGGTATTGAGGGTTAATAAAAAAATAAGAAAATCTTACAGAAATCAAAAATCAAAATTTAGACAAAAATCAACGTATTTTACGGTATACACCTAGTTAATTTAATCACTCTAACTAATCAGACTTAGAGTCAGACTAACCAGACTTAAAATCACTGTCTCATGTTAAATTTATTCTTTTTTAAGCATCACTGAGATCTCTTTAAACTCACATAAATTGAAAAAACCTTTATGTAACAAACTATGCAAATAAACGTTGAAAATTAACAAAAATCTCTCTTAACATCGACTAAATAGACTACTTTCATATAACAACCTAGTAAGTAGGTAGTAAAGTAAGTTTCTTAGCAAAAAGTATTTAAAAATAATATTAATCAGTCACATTTTTCTTAAATATAAAGAAAACTAATCTAATAGGAACATTCTAATTTGAATTGCGAAAATATGATCTGAGAAATAACAACGCATCCAGTGTCTCATCACCAAGTCTGCTTCTCAATTTGTTGCACATATATGCAGCTGCTGAGAAAACGCGTTTAGGTTTGATGGAAGTTGGAGGAATCGTTAGTAAATACTTATAAGCTTCGAGGACACGGGGAGGATGGAAGAAAACAGTCCGGTCGACACGGATCGGGATTGTAGGAGTAAAGGCTACAATCCCGATTGTTTCGATCATTGTAAGCATGTCTTTCTAAAAATAAACGCGTTAATTTTGTAAATTCGGTCTCTGTGTGAGTCTCTCAGCGTCCAGCAAACCACTACCCCGAAACGTAAAAAGACTTTCTCGCATCATCCTGACAGATCGCGGGCAAGGCGAGGGTCGTAACCTTTTCACCTAAGGTCGACCCCCCTAAGCGAGAGGCGTCGGGTCTATATTAACCACACTGGCAAAACAAGATGGCTGACACATTGACAGGTAAAACGCACTGAGTAGTGCTCTCGACTGCGCCAGAAAATCGATTGGCGCCCGCGAAAATTCAAAAATACAAAAATGAAGTATATTACCAAGTAACCCAGTGAGAACTGCTTGCCTATCATTTTAGTTGAAAATACAAGAAGTTTTATTCCAAGCAAGCATCGCAAGCCCGCTAGGTTAATTTCTGCTGCTTGCTTGGAATAAAATTTCTTGTATTTTATATTAAAATGATAGGCAAGCAATTCTGTTAAAAGCACTGGCACTGAACGTTTCGCTTAATGCAGTCTATTTTGCAACTTTTTTTTAAAATGATGTCAATCCCGAAAATCTCGGGATTAGGAAAACTTAATCCCGAAAATTTTGGGACTGAAAAGTGGTCGGGATCCCGGGATCCCGATTTTCGAGATTCCGGGATCAAATCCTCTATTTGTGTGTCAACATCTAAAAACTTTCTCACAATGTGACATGCAGTGGCGTGCCATCATTGGAAGCGGTGGATGCGCCGCTTTCCCTGTATTTTCTAAACAATAAATACATATTAATTTTAATTATATGAAAATAATCGCACAATATTTTATTATAATCGCATTATGTATCTTATTACAAATTTCTATACTATGCGTGAAAAAAATAAGATTGCTATTGTATATTCGAATATTAGTGACGGAGTGGAAGCGCTGTATTGTCAATATCCAAAAAGCCAGATTTGTCCATGCGCTTTACAGAATAACAACCTCACCCGGTTTAGCCGGTGGAAGCCTAGGACCTCGGGTTGATGCTACACGTATACCACATCCAATTCTATCCAGGACCGGTTCTGGGCTGTTAGCCGCCCGCCTTCTAGATATTTGGCCGCTCTCGCCCGATTACGTGAATCATGAGTAGATTTATAACTTAACCCAACCGATAAGAATTTACTGGTATGTTTTTATGATAGTTCTGTATAGTTGACAGGAGTTTAAAAAAATCCATTAAAATATTTGATATTTTTATTCCGCTCTCCGATTTTATATTACTCACGGATTTCAATGTTAAACCGGTGATATTACGATTTCGTATATCCAATCTTTAAGGGGATGTAGAAAAAAAGTGTACAATTCTTGTATAATGTTAAAAAATTAACTGTTACTTTGACAGCATCGTTTACAACTAAATTTAATGAATGAAAGCGATGCACGAGGTACAGAAAAAACTCTAGAATTTCTTTTCCTTAAATTTAGATTTATGTATCCGTTTGTCATAAAAATTTGTCTTTCCACTTTTTTCGCAAGACAACAAATATTCGAGTACAAAGTAACCGGTTTCGACTTATTTCTACTTAAGAAGTAGTTAAATAATTAAGCGATTAGGGAATTGGAGACATAAACAAAACCCTGATGAAAGAGCCGAAATTTTACTTAAACAAAAGCCTAACCGAACCAATCTCTAGCGGAGTACAGCGGGGACTGATTTTTTCGAAATATTAGATGTAATAAAGAGACATTTTTCCAGTTCTACGAGAGTGGCCGAAAAGTTGTAAATTTTGGAAATTTCCGTGGACAACACCTGGTCCTAAAACGAATTAGTTAGAAAACAAACGACGGACAATCTATTAAGTTTAACATATTTATACTTTTACAGTTATGGTGAGAAACGTTTAAAATTTAAAAGAACCCTGTCGCGTCTTTTGAGGTATATTAGTGATGCGACAAAAGAGTCATTTGAAATTGACCGGTATGGGCACCCTCGGGATTTGGCAGTCCGCGTGCATGTACAGTACAGTACACACCGTACACCTAGCAGGACCGTCTCTGATTCCACTCGTAGGGAGCTATTTGACTAAGTGGTTAAGATTTAAAGAGTAAAGAATATTTTATGTTATTTTTATGTACGTTTCATTACAAAGCTATATTTAATTATAATTATCTTTGAAACTATATTCATACAATTGAAGAATGTTTTGTACTATGTATGTATATCCACCACACATTTTATTTCAGCAAGTAAGTTTTTATAATTTTATTTTTTAATTTTAGCCCTTATATCGTGGCTAGCGATTCAGAATGTTATTGCGATATTGAAAATTTATTTTAAAAATGTTTTGGCTCGAGATCATATAATGAAAAAGAAAACATTATTAAAAGAGAAAGGTCAATGCCTAACTTAAATACAAACGCTTCAATAAAAAATTTGTTCGACATTTTCACGATAAAATGGCTCTGTAAATGCATAAAAATGCAAAAATTGTTTTGTTGGCTCGCCTACTATTTTCAAATGAAATTAGTGTGTGGAGTAAGAATGGCTTTGACAATTTAGCTGGCAAAAGACACGAAAAATCGTCGATTCTTTCGTATTTGAAGCAATTTGGAAATCGAAGCGGAATAGAATTTAACATTAGTAAATAATATTAAAAAAATATTGAAAATTATAACAAGGTAATTACGGCTAATAGATGTATTTTATCTAAATTAATAGATTTTATATGTTTTTATCAAAGCAAGAATTGGCATTTAGAGGGAATAGGGAATCTATTGAATCTAATAACAGAGGTAATTGTATTGAACTTGTTTATTTATTAAGTGCGTCAGATAAATAATCTATTAAAATACATTTAGAGAATTAACTGATTGCCCCTGGAAGTCGGCTTCTTACAGAAACAGCTTCCCTATCATCAATTGTCAAAGCACGCCACTGGGGATGTGTTCAATATTTCAGTTTTCTGTACTGCCATGTATATGTTTTTATTAAGGTTTAATGTTTCTAGACTTTTGTGTAGTGTATGTAGTATAACACCGTAGAAGAGAAGACAATAGGTGCAATAAATACCTTATCCATCCTCCATATGTCTTATTTGGAGTGTATTAATTGATTTTTTCAGTGTAGGAGCAATTTTTGTTATTAGTGTTTGGAATAGAGATGTCTATTATATCAGCGATCTTACTGCATTTGTCAACGAGAGAGTTGTCAGATATATTGTGATGAATTGTTTTATCTGTTATGGATGGCTCTATGGTATTATATTTTTTGTGTGTCATTTTCTAAAACTGCCTGTGGAGTATATGTATTTGTATTATGATACCTGAGTGTTTAATAATCTGTGCTTGTATGCAAGCTCTTGATTTATTATATTTGATGATTATATCTTTGTAAATAGTCTGTTTGTGCTATGAGCTTGCAACCAGGTTATATGTTGTATTGTTTCGGGCAGAATTTGGCATTTTCTGCAAAGCGATTTGTTAGTAATGTATCCATCAGGATATTTTTTCTTTAGTTTTAGTGTTTATGACCTGGCCTCAAATGGCAACCATAAACCCCTCAGTCTCTCCAAACAGATAACCCCTAGCCAGTCAGTAGTTTGACTCAGTTTTGTCAACATAGCTCTTAGCTGTCATAGTCATGCCTGCGATGAAGTGATTTTCGGACCCATGACTGCTTAGTAGTGTCTGTTTTATATGTATTGAGCTATGTCCAGGTGCTCAGAATGTAAGTTTAAAGGTGTGTAGTTACTGTCTACGAGTCTCCCTGACGCCTCTTCAGCTGGAATTTACATAAAAATACACTGAAGCCTATCATCCGTACCGAATACTATGATAATTGTTTTATTTATTAAATCTATAACTTTATTACCAATCACTCTCCCAATCCAAAGTAATAAACACTAGAACTTGAGCTAGAATCCGCACATTTGAAGGTTTTATTACTTTGAATTTATCGTTTCTCTAAGTTAATATACCGTATTTTCGAAATAACCGGCATGCCGGTCTATCCAGGGAGACCATGAAATCAGATATTTTCGTATGGTAAAAATCGGCATGCCGGTTTAAGTGAGGCTATACATCCTTCTCTGGAAGGCACATTAAAATATTAAAAATAAAACAAAAAACGAGTTACATCACGTAAAAACGAACGAGTTTTTATTCTAAAACTGTGAAACTGTCAGCATTATATCAAAAATTATGATTATATATTTAATTTCTTCATTTTGAGTTCTTTCTAACGACGTAAAATACTCATGGAATTCCGAAAGTGCTTTATGTGTATTTTATTGTTATTTTATTCAAAAACGCAAAAATAAACATTAAATTTTAGAAACTCGCTGTAAATTATCTCAGCTTACACCGATTAATATCGGCTTTGTGTAAAATTTGAGAGGAACGTTTTATTTTTATGGTCAAGTTAGATGGTCAGTGTATCCCATACTGAATAACTATTACTATTACTACTGGCAGCAAGTCGTTAATTGTTTTGTCTTGTAAACGAAAACTCTCTTTCTGATTTTAAGTCAGTCAAATTACAATGTTATTATTTTATTGTACTCGGAAGAATGTTTTCTTTGAATATTGTACTCTCTTCTCCCCTGCGGGGGGGATCTCCAAAAATCCTTTCTTAGCGTACTGTACATTCTCATGACGTACCCTAACTGTGTACCAAATTTCAACTTTCAACTTCTAACAGTTTGGGCTCTACGCTTATTATCATCATTATTATTATTAATCCATCTCGATTATATTATATCTCTGATCAAGTCTTAAATGGTACTGGCTTAACGATATTGTTCATCTCTTCTGGAATCTGAGAGAAATTTAACGAACAATTATTTATTGTGACATCGTCACAATTCCGGGCTGCAATTTTTATTTTGCAATTTAATTTGTTTAATTTAAAATATATGCTTTCCACCTCAAATTAGTAGTGGTTTGCCCCTATACATCATACTTTTCCTATTAGGCAGTGGAATCATGCCTTCATCTAACACCTTTCACATGAAAATTTTTGAACTGAAATAACGCGATTTCCGGTTTTTATCGGAAGTTTTTGTATAGTTAATTGGAGTCTTCTACACTTAATGTTTCTATATCTGATCTCATTTTTCATCTATCTCAGTTCTCGAGATTAAGGAAAGACAAACGGACGGACGGACAGATGACAGTGGAAATTTATAGATCTACAATTTTTCAAATTGCAGCCCAAAAATACTTGTCGAAAACATATTATTCTGTTGCTGAACTTCAATAAATTCAAATACGTTTTGAATATTAATGTTCATAACGAATCCATATTGTACCGTGACTTCCTTGTGAAAGTTGACAACAAATAGTGAAGTTTTTGTGCTTATATAAGTGAAAAAAAAAATACGAATGTTTACATTTATGTCACTATAGAAAATACAGGGTACTTATTTTGAATGATTTTTAAGTTACTTGTTTAATTTGTCACTTTGAAGTGTTTTTGAATAAATATGTTTAACCCTTTAAAATATTTTTTCATCGTATGTGCCACTCTTTCAACGAGTTATTTATGTCAGTCCTTTGTTATGTCACTTTTTCGTTATGTCAATCTTATGAAAAGAACTAATTTACAGCATTGTAAATATCTATAGTGTCTTGTAAATAAAAAGGTTATTTGAAATTTGAATATTATCATGGAGTTGTCATGTACTGTACATATTTTTATTTGAGCAAGTACTTAGTAATAGTCATCAATATACGTCGATATAAAATAATATTTTGGTTGTTCGGACATAAAATTATTGTGAATTAATCTGTTTAAAGTGATGAAATTCTTGGTATACTTATAATTGGAGTTTTATTTAATTCAATTAACATCTCTAACATATAAAAAATAATTTAAATAGATAGATGCCCTCATTTCTAATTATTTTGGTTTACCTTTTTCAAATGTAGGTTATAAGTGACTAATGCTGTATTTATTCTCCCACTGCGAATTGACCAAAAGAAACTTTACTGCTGTAAAAATATTTCAGAATAATTTTTTAATATTTGTTTTTTTCATTTTGGGTTAAATTAATTAGTTTGTACTTTTTATTGGGCTTAAACTCACTGCAATTGTAACTTATTATATCTTTATTATATTTTTTATTTTGATTTTAAAAATCTTGATTGAAAATACATAGTACATCATTTCTGGTTATTGAGTTATTAGTATAAATTATTATTTATGCTTGGATTTATTATAAAAATCTATCCAATAAATAAAAAGACAGTCATTTCCAAAAAATTTTTGTTAAAACCTTGGTCGATCACCTTTTATTTCCGTTAAAATTTCAGGATAAACTTCAGCGACCGGACCTTCCTTTTTAGACTACGCGGTCGCCTATAAACAGTCCTTTAAAACACAGAAATAATCCAATTTAAACATTAAAACTTGTAAAAAAGTTGAAATTGGTGATCTTTCGACGTCTTTGGGTTTTCATCCTTCTTCCGTTCAAAAATTTTTTGGAAATGACTGTCTTTTTATTTATTGGAAATTTTTACATCCAGCGAAATTTTTAAAAATAAAAATCTATAATATAACATTATATGTCAATGAGAAGCTAAACTTATTGCTGCTTTTAAGATAACCAATGGAAATTTGAATAAAACAACGGTATTTTAATAGAATAAATTAATTTCTAGTAATATATAACAAAAAACCTGTATTTGATTTGCATTAACGAAAACGAATAGATCTATATAATAGGTAAATCTGACCAAAATTATTTTTTTATTTTTATAAATAACTTTTTTACATTCTTTAAAAAAAAAAAGAAGTAAAATGTTTTCATGTACAAATACCTTAAGATACATACAGCACCTTAAAGTACCTTGCACTTGATACAATCAGTATAATTAAAATTTGTGAGGTTTTATTTTACTCTATTTCGAAATATCTGATCTTATAATACAAGTAGCAATAAAATAAATCTTATTAATATTCATATAAATTAACATAACGCACTCTTCATGCATGATTAAACAACTTTATAAATTGTTTATTAACTCAAGATCGCAATGAAGATATTTTATGTAGGTTACCTGGAAATATTACTCGCTACTTAATATTTACAGGTTACCTATATTTTACAATATTCTATATAGGTAACTTTAGTCGCATTTTTTAAAATGAAAATAATTTCTTCTCGCATAGCGATTATTTATAAATTTTCCTTACAGATTTTACCTAATTTTATGTTACTTTCCTTAAATTAAAATTAAAAGAAATTATTTTATAATTATCTGTATAAGTCGAAAAATAGGCTATCATGATTATTAGTTCGTTCAATGATATTTTGTCTTAAATTGTAATATATTTTTAATGAGTATTTGATTTTAATTTGCTGAGTTTTTCTTTAGAAGCGTTCATACATTTCTCTAAAATGAAGTAATCAAACCCGTATAAAAATACAAGCATAATTCCACAAATTATACGCGAAATTAATTGCTTCGATATCTATAATAATATAATTTATTATAATTTCCATTCATTTATGGAAAGGGTATTTAATTTTCAAACTGTCAATATTTATTACAGCAGGTGTTTTTTAGCTTAAAACAAAGATTACAGTACTTTTATCTTTGTTTTAAGGAAAACAAACGAGGTTTTAAGAAACAATTATAATCATGTGAAAATAATTGAAATAATACATTCATAAGTCGAAGTGAAAATAATCATAAAACTGTATAATTTTGTATGGATACAATTAATTTTATTTTGGAACTTGAATTTACGTCGTGTCTTACATTTAAAAATATATTACATATATTTAAATGTATTTAACTGGGACATTATTTTTAAAAATAAGTTAAATCTGCTCTTAGAAATGAATGGAAAAAGTAAGGAAAGTAAAAAATCAAAATACTAATACAGACAATTTTTCGCTTTTTTAAGGTAATAATTATAAGATAATAATTTAGGAAAAACTTTAATTAATTAATTTTTTTAATCATTGACTTTTGAAGATATTTAAACTATTCAGTAACGGATTTTACTTTAGGCTCACTGGCCTAGGAGTGCAATAGTTTGAGGGGCGCAAAAATTCAAAACAATAACAATGAATAAAAATGAAACAACAATAATTTGAAATAAATGAAAATAATGAAAAAATAATTTTTCGTAGAAACAATTCATAAAGGAATTAGTGCAAATTAAATAGGGACAAAATAAGACATCAGTCGAATAGTATTAATATATAGGCCTAAATATATTTTGCACGAACAGAGTGGTAATACTAATGACAGGCTTCCAATAACAGTAACCTCTGCCCTTTACCCGTATCTAAAAATCTATAAAAATAGAATTATTGTAGAATTAAAATTATAAAATACAATCATTCAATACTATTAGCTTGGGGGAGCTTGCTTATTGTAGGCCTAGGGGTGTTAAAATTTTAAATGCGCGACTGAAACTATTAATGAAATATTTTATTTTCATTTAACTTATAATATCTACTGAAGAAATTTACTATATTTTTCAAATTAATAATTAATTTTATTTATGAATAAATTATACTTGTACTTGTCGTTTTATAACTAGCAGATGAGCCTGGCGTTGCTTGGGAAAAAAATAACAACAGCAAAGATTAAGATTATTACATTATTTCGTACTTCTAACCCTTTTATTATTTTATAGTATTTGATTTAAACGTACAAAGGTTATCTTACGTAAGAATTTATCAAACCAAGTGTCCAATCTAACACATATAAAAATTCTTTAAATTGTGTACTGTAGAGTAATAAACAATTTTTAGAATGTATTAGCCACTCGATGTGAAACTCTTGCGTAAGATAACATTTGTTGTTATATGAATCAATACTATAATATAATGAACATTAAAAAGAAAACCATATAGAGTTTGGTAATTTTAGCCTACCGTTGTCACATTTATCGCGATACTCGATACTCGAATGGTACGAAATGACACAAATTCAATGGTCAAGTAGACAGGAATTGAAAATGTATCTTAAAAAATTTAAAATATCATATTTTTTCTTAGTATTAACTCTAAGAAACTACCATTCACAACCGAATATCAAACGGCCATCTGCCAACCAATCAAATTTCGCGAAAAACGGACCAAATATTTAAACTCGCTACCCTCGAAAACCATAGAAAATATATTTTGTGCTCGCCGGTAACTTCGTATTATGTAGTTTAAAGTAATTCGACCAAAAGTAGTCGTTCACCTCTTCCCGGAAGAGGATGATCAATGACTACTGATTAATACTGGTCTATCATTAATATTTGAAAAGCGATCAGTGATTTTTTAAACTTTTTCTGCCCTATAGGCACTATGAAGGCGTCTTTTTAGTAAGGCCATTATGGGTTCGGCCAGGCCCACAATGGGACGGCCGGGTGGTGAGGGATGGGACGGACACTCGAGCGATCTGCCGAGGGGAATGCATTCCAGGAAAGACTTTTATATAGTATGTAAAGCTAGCCCATATTTACGTGTTACTAGCGTGAAGAAAACTCGGAAAACTGCATGTGACCAGCCCTATAGCATAGATCTGCTGTTTTAATAGGCCATGTCAAACATTGATTTATTAATTTTGTACAATATTAATACAGTACTACAATAAAATACAATTTTTTTTGTGGAATTTAAATTTTTTTGTACATTAATACTATTTAAATTCAACTGGAAAATACAAATAACGTATATTTTGCTAGCTAACAAATTTCCTCTCCACTGACTGAAACATGTTTGGATTAGCGCGACACTAATGTATTTAATAATAACTTAAACATTTTTGGATTAGCATACAGTATTTCATCTCTGGAATATCATGTAAGTAAATTGAAAAAAGTAGAGGTAGTCCCCAACTTTCAAACACAATGCATTTCTAAAAATACATATAAAAATTAAATAGAATTATATGTTATCAAGAGAGTTCTGTTCTTAGAAATCTAAAAAGAAAAATTTTTAAATCTCAAGATAAAGTTTTACCTTTTCATAATGAATATGTTACAATGCATGAAACATCTTAAGTAAAAAAAAAAAAAACTAATACAAGTACAGTACATGGCCGGCGTTATTCACATTTAATAAATATAAATTCGACTATACAAAGATAAAACTTTGCATTTTGTCCTTCCTTTTCGCCGTTCACACCATCAGCAGTCCTTAAATAATTCACAAAACTGCTGATGGTGTGAACGGCGAAAAGGAAGGACAAAATGCGAAGTTTTATCTTTGTATAGATAAAATACAAAGATAATTTGTATTTTATCTTTGTATTTTACAAAGATAAAATACAAAGATAAAATACAATTTTATCTTTGTATTCCACGAGGTTCCACTGTATATCACACAATAATATATAGTGGAATATAATTCCACTGTATATTATTGTATAATATACAGTGGAACCTCGCTTAACGACCATAATTCGTTCCAGAATCTTACTCGTAATGCGAAACAATTTTTTCCATATAAATTAATGTAATAATGCGTTTCATGCCGAAAAAAACACTCAAATATTTTATGTATAACGTTTATTCAAAGAAAATTACAGTAATACCTCGACTTACGCGAACCTGGAGTTACGCGATTTTCAAATCTTGTCGATTCATCATTTGTTTGAGCGCCACGCAACTCTTGATTACTCACTCCCCCCACCATTATTCAGCTTACATGTTTGGACGTGTCGTGCGGAATCGACACATAGCTACAATTTATTTTATGTTATTTATTTCTGTGTTTGTTATATCTACGGAGACTTGAGAGACTCAATGTGGTGATTTCTTGTAACCATGAATGAATAAAAAGACATTTATTAGCTTACATACATCCCGACTTGGATTTTACACAAATTGCGAAATTATACCCTGACTTATGCGAATTGACTTATGTGGTTATCACTCGGTCCCACCTATCGCATAAGTTTGGGTTATTACTGTATATAAGTGCAGATCATTAACATTTAACATTACTACTTTTTGTTTGTACAGATAAGAGCATCTTTGATGCACCACAGACTCATTCGTTGTGCCATCAAAATTGTGCAAATCGCTAACTCAAAAGGATTGAGAACCACTAAATTAAAACAGTTTATTTTCTAAATTTAATTTAAAATTTTAAAATTTTGAAAAATTTAAATCAAATAAAATTGACAGCAAAATTTTAATTATGAAAAACTTACTCTTAAACAAAATTTGGTTTAAATTAAAATTTGGCTTCTTTTTCCAATGATTTATACTTATTTCTTATATTTTCTTTTGACTTGATAACTGATTTTAATTATAATGATAAGAGAAGTGTTTATTCCACAGCATAATATCAAGTAAATCAAAATTATAAATTTTTTGATAGAAATAAAAAACATAATTATACATACATACATATAAAAATATGTGCAAATAGAAACTTTTAAATTTTATTTTTGACTTATAAAATATTTTCTATATACAGTAAAGTATATTTGTTGTAATCGTGAAAAATTGTAAATCATATACAGTGGAACCCCAGTTAACGACCAAATCTGTTAACGAACTTTTATTTTGCAAAAATTTTGTCTCGGATAACTGATGAAATTTGGATAACGAACTTAACAGTTTTTTGTGTCAAATTTGTAAGCTTGCTGACTTTTAGGGGGGGATCAGTTAATCGCACGTCGGTGATGGTCTAGGGTCCATTTGTACATTGGTGGTGACGGAGGAGACAAAGATGAGAAGTATTTTACAGTGAAAATCATTTATTAGAACGGGAAGATGCTTACATATTTGAGGAAGTTGGAAATGGTTTATCTATAGTATTTTTTCCCGGCACTGAGGAGTAGCATATTGCTGGTCCTATGATAGTGCAAGCTGATCAGTCATAGCCCCAGAGCAGACGAGATGGGTTCACTCGATCACAGAAGCAATGGTAGGTGATGGAGCTGCGGCAACTGGAGTGGTCCGTGAGTTTCAACATGAATTTTAGCGGGCACAACTTTAGGCTTAATCCAGATGAAGATGACACAGATTAATTGCCGTAGAATTTTTAGGAGAACTGTGTTTTGACCTTGAGATTCAGTGTTTTTATAGTATTTCTTCCTTGAATCTCACCTTTTAATTGGTCCTGCATCCCATTCCACA
>NW_019384456.1:159380-188373 GCF_000671375.1 Centruroides sculpturatus
TAATCAGTTATTCCCTTCCGATCGAACATACAGTAAAATGCTCGTATACACGCGCGCCATCTATCGTAGGATAAATGTACTATGCCAGAAACCTTCGCGGGAGTGTATTAAACAACTTCCCAAAGCTTCGTGGCAATCGGATAAACGGTATGGTAATGCATGAAGGACATACATACATACATACATTCATTTTTATATATATAGATAAAAAAATAAGGGGCGCTGTTGGATTACGATTGTTGCTGGTGAAGAAAATTAACAATTGTAATTTTGGATTTATTTTAGTGATTTTTTTTCTTTCTGAATATTATGGCTAATACATTTCCTAAGAAAAGAAAGACATTTTTCCCAGTTTCTCAAGATTCATCTGCTAGAAATGTAAGAATGCTATGAGTGACCCCGCAGAACAATTGATTCTTTCCTATATTCAAGCTGAAAAAAATGATGTTCAGGAAGGTATTCGTTTTTAGCTTAAATTATAAATGTCTTCTAATCATAAATTACAAATTCTTTTGGAGCGACTGTCAAATATCCAGACGTGGATAGAAAACATCGATACAGCACTTGTAGATTTGGAGTCTCAGATCTCGGTACTTTGAAGAGGATAAGAAAAATGGTTACACTAGCTTAAACAATAGTAAATTATTCGAAGACATAAAAAAGTGTAATCTAAACTTATTTGAGAGACTGTTAAAATTGGAAGATAAAGAAAGAGGAAATAACATGGTGATTTCCATTATCTGGTCTTCCAGATAATGGAAGTGATGAGGATGCTGTTTTGGTGCAAAATTTG
This sequence comes from Centruroides sculpturatus, assembly GCF_000671375.1. NCBI lineage: Eukaryota > Metazoa > Arthropoda > Arachnida > Scorpiones > Buthidae > Centruroides > Centruroides sculpturatus. The sequence goes on from NW_019384456.1 coordinate 160,174, forward strand.
TTTGAAGATTGTTTAAAAGTCTCTGAAGTAAATATTAAGAAGGCTTGTAGAGTTGGTAAGTTTTCACACTTACAAAAAACACTTTTTATATGCTGATGAATTTGGAAGATAAAATAAAAGTTTATGAGAATATGAGGAATTTAAAAGGTACTAATATCTTTATAAATGACGATTATTCTGTAGCCACTAGAATGATTAGAAAAAATTAAGATTATATGCTAACGAATGCTAGAAAAATTAAATTACGTTATAATAGATTAATAGGAGATGATATAATTTATGCGTAAGTTGGATGACAAAATCTTTCAGGTTAAAGATGATGAACATTTTTACAAGTATAATTTCTAATGAAATGTATGATGAAAAATGTCTTAAAAACAAGGTCTGTAGTGAACTTGAGGATAAGTTTAAAATATTATTGTATAATATACAGTGGAACCTCGCTTAACGACCATAATTCGTTCCAGAATCTTACTCGTAATGCGAAACAATTTTTTCCATATAAATTAATGTAATAATGCGTTTCATGCCGAAAAAAACACTCAAATATTTTATGTATAACGTTTATTCAAAGAAAATTACAGTAATACCTCGACTTACGCGAACCTGGAGTTACGCGATTTTCAAATCTTGTCGATTCATCATTTGTTTGAGCGCCACGCAACTCTTGATTACTCACTCCCCCCACCATTATTCAGCTTACATGTTTGGACGTGTCGTGCGGAATCGACACATAGCTACAATTTATTTTATGTTATTTATTTCTGTGTTTGTTATATCTACGGAGACTTGAGAGACTCAATGTGGTGATTTCTTGTAACCATGAATGAATAAAAAGACATTTATTAGCTTACATACATCCGACTTGGATTATACCCTGACTTATGCGAATTGACTTATGTGGTTATCACTCGGTCCCACCTNCCGTTCACACCATCAGCAGTCCTTAAATAATTCACAAAACTGCTGATGGTGTGAACGGCGAAAAGGAAGGACAAAATGCGAAGTTTTATCTTTGTATAGTCGAATTTATATTTATTAAATGTGAATAACGCCGGCCATGAACTTATATTAGTTTTTTTTTACTTAAAATGTGATATTATGATTGTGGCATTAACACCAGATGATGCTTTACCTGTTTTACATTCTTTTGCCTCCGCAAAAGAATGTAAAACAGGTAAAGCGTCAATTGATGACAATGGGGTCAATTTCATTTTCTGAATTGGGGAATCTCCAATTTTTACTGCATATTATGATTCTGACTATAGTACATCAAAAACAAACTTTTAGATAAAACATTTTTTTATTCAGCTGCCAATCACACATCCACTATACCTGTGGACATCTATGAAGTTTTGATAAAAAGGAAGATAAATGCTAAAAATTCATTAGGAAAGTATTATTTGATGGAATCACTTTTTCTTCAAAAATAATGAACTGATAAAAGAACTCAGGCTGAGGTTGACATAAATTTACTCAATACATTTTTCATTTTAATTAACCAACCCAAAGCATGATATACAGTATATATATAATTAGGTGCCATCTCTTATCTAAATTAACATCTATCAATACCTCTAGTAGCAAATTACTTAGGCTATAAATCTGCTAATTTTAATAATTAATGCTGAGTATTTAAGGTGAAGGCTATGTATTTTAATTAACTTTTAGCAGAATGCTTAATGTTATAATGTCACAGGCACTCATGTTAATTATAGCATGTCCTAATCCACGACCGACTACTGGTGTTTGGTAGTTTTCTCCACTCGGCTACTTGAGGGCACTTATTAGAATTAAGAAAGTACCATTCAGAAATGAAAAAAATCGAAGTGGCAAGTGCTATGTGATACCTGTCTCAGTAAAGATATAGCGCGTCTATTTTGCGTTATATCATTGTCGCGGTAATTAAGTGAATGTAATATATATATTTTAAAAGTTATATGTTTTTGTAAGAATTATATTTAGTCTATTATTCTGTTAATTTTTTGCCAATAGATGGCGCTAAGTGTAAATTAGAAAATCAAATCTAAATAGAAATTAATTGATTTACAGAAATCCAAAAGATATTTTGGGGTGGGATTATCGCATNCCGACTTGAATTATACCCTGACTTATGCGAATTGACTTATGTGGTTATCACTCGGTCCCACCTATTGCATAAGTTCGGGTTATTACTGTATATAAGTGCAGATCATTAACATTTAACATTACTACTTTTTGTTTGTACAGATAAGAGCATCTTTGATGCACCACAGACTCATTCGTTGTGCCATCAAAATTGTGCAAATCGCTAACTCAAAAGGATTGAGAACCACTAAATTAAAACAGTTGATTTTCTAAATTTAATTTAAAATTTTAAAATTTTTAAAAATTTAAATCAAATAAAATTGACAGCAAAATTTTAATTATGAAAAACTTACTCTTAAACAAAATTTGGTTTAAATTAAAATTTGGCTTCTTTTTCCAATGATTTATACTTATTTCTTATATTTTCTTTTGACTTGATAACTGATTTTAATTATAATGATAAGAGAAGTGTTTATTCCACAGCATAATATCAAGTAAATCAAAATTATAAATTTTTTGATAGAAATAAAAAACATAATTATACATACATACATATAAAAATATGTGCAAATAGAAACTTTTAAATTTTATTTTTGACTTATAAAATATTTTCTATATACAGTAAAGTATATTTGTTGTAATCGTGAAAAATTGTAAATCATATACAGTGGAACCCCAGTTAACGACCAAATCTGTTAACGAACTTTTATTTTGCAAAAATTTTGTCTTGGATAACTGATGAAATTTGGATAATGAACTTAACAGTTTTTTGTGTCAAATTTGTAAGCTTGCTGACTTTTAGGGGGGGATCAGTTAATCGCACGTCGGTGATGGTCTAGGGTCCATTTGTACATTGGTGGTGACGGAGGAGACAAAGATGAGAAGTATTTTACAGTGAAAATCATTTATTAGAACGGGAAGATGCTTACATATTTGAGGAAGTTGGAAATGGTTTATCTATAGTATTTTTTCCCGGCACTGAGGAGTAGCATATTGCTGGTCCTATGATAGTGCAAGCTGATCAGTCATAGCCCCAGAGCAGACGAGATGGGTTCACTCGATCACAGAAGCAATGGTAGGTGATGGAGCTGCGGCAACTGGAGTGGTCCGTGAGTTTCAACATGAATTTTAGCGGGCACAACTTTAGGCTTAATCCAGATGAAGATGACACAGATTAATTGCCGTAGAATTTTTAGGAGAACTGTGTTTTGACCTTGAGATTCAGTGTTTTTATAGTATTTCTTCCTTGAATCTCACCTTTTAATTGGTCTTGCATCCCATTCCACATTTTCCGATTGTTTTCTTCTTTGTCTCCAGGTGAAAACCGAAACCAGATCATTTCATGAGAAAGGTCCATTCCAAGGCGTCTATTTGACACCTGTTCATCAAGTCTGATCGGAGATTGTTGATAAAGCTCGATCGGAGATTGTTGATAAAGCCTCGTGCTCATAATTTACCCTGTTGTTTCTTCTGTCATTTTGAAACTTTAACAATTATATGCGATGTTTTTATACCTATCAAATCTTTCCCCTTTTCTGAAAAGTTAACCTAGATTGACTGTTTATGAGTGTGTTTTCCTATATTTTCATCAAAGAAAACTCATTTTACGAATAAAATTACAAAAATACTGGCTGCTAGAACGGATAAATTGTATTTGCATTAATTTCTATGGGAAAAATTGCTTCAGTTAACAAACGAAGTCATGGAATGGATTAAGTTCGTTAATCAAGATTTCTCTGTATCGATAGGATTAGACTTACATTACATAATTTTGATAAAATAAAGAAATTATTAAGATAATATTTTATGAAAATTTGATGAAAATGAAATTTTATATGAAATTATGTATGTGTGTATGTATTTATATATATACAGTTTTTAATAATTTATTTGATTCTTTTATTTTAGACAAGAAGCGTTAAAATGGAATGGATGGGGATACAAAAACTGTGGTGTGCGTTTAGAAGAAGGTGGAAAATATGGCATGTTTAAAGGAGACAAGTAAAAATTTTTTTAAAAGTATAGAAAACAATGATTAGCTAAATATGGCTGTAATTTTTATATAAATTATAAGTTATTTATTATGTATATGGCATTTATTTGTTATGCAATTCTATTTCTAAAAATAATCGCAGAATGTTTGAATAATGATTTGTCAAAAAATTATAATTATTTCGATATTTAACCTTTGAACTTGATTTTTTAAAATTCTTTCCTCCCTACACTAAATGGTCTTTTCTATGCCTTTCATGGATTCGGCCACGATGTGAGCAGCTGAACAGTGAGAGATGGGTCCGACATATCCAGGACATAATGTATTATTAAACTATTACGTTGTGAAATGATTCTTTGGATAATTTCTTTCCATTATTCAAAGAGTCATTTCATAATCAGATGAAATCCAAGATTTTTTACCATTTTTTGTTGGATCATTAAGTGCTCTTCACATTTCATGTTATGCAATATATATTTAAGTTTTTAATGCATAACAAGCATTTATAAATGTGTTTCATTAAGTGCAATGTGCAATTATTTATTGTGACATCGTCATAATGACAGGCTGCAATTTTTAATTTATTTAATTTAAAATATATGCTTTTCACCTCAAATTAGTAGTGACTTGCCCTTGTACATCATACTTATCCTGTTAGCAATAGAGTCATGCCAGTCATCTATCTAAAACCTTTCAGGAGAAAATTTTTTAATTGAAATAACATGATTTCTCGTTTGCTCGAAGTTCATATATACTGTAGTTAATCAGGGCCCCCTAAGCTTTCTGTATTTTGTCTCAGCTTTCATCTAACTTCATTCTCGATATTAAGGAAGGACAGACAGACGACAATAGTAATTTTTAAGTCTACAATTTTATCAAATTGCAGCCCAATAAAATAGTTAAAGAAAAACGTATATAACGAATGTCTATTCAATATCAATGGATATGAAATTCATATTCGTTAATAAGAATAACAAAATTATCAAAATAAATAATCAAACCTCGGTTTTTGAATGTAATTCGTTCCTAAAAGTTGTTGGAAAACCAATTTGTTCAATTGTTTAATCGATTTGATTTAAATTTTAATTAATTAATTAATTTTGATTTTATTTTTAGTTTCGGTGTAAAGGCCAGAGTTTTAATTATTATTTTATTATTTATTATTAATTTTATTAGTAAAACCCTATGTTTGACTGTATTTACATAATCCCATACAAATTAACTTATTATTAACTAATGATTTAAATTTTTTAGATATCACTTCAGTAATAAAATATTTCCTAATTTTCCAAAATGGATGAAAGAAGTGTTAAATGTTGACTTTGATAAATGTGAAAACGGCCAGGTAATTTTTATATATAGATAATCTTTTCATTTCATTATAATAAAAATATAATAATCATTAACTTGAAAAAAAAATTCTCATTTTGACAAATAATTTACTAAAATTTGATTAATAAGTCATAAATGAGTTAATTTGTAATTAAATTATTTGTAGCTTTCAATTAAGTTTATTGTTAACATAAGTGTAATTCATTAAATCAAAACATGAAGGCTAGCTACAGGATACATACACTAGTTATGTATGATAATTAATATAAGTTATTTAATATATATATATTAGGGTATCCTTTATTTTGATAAAAAAAATTTTTTTGTTAAAATGTCTGCACCCACCCACTAAATTTTGTACATTTGGTCAGAATTACTCAAATACGAAGTTTAATTTCGATAGGATATTAACCCGTGCCAACTTGAGCATGAAACTTGAATATGATGAATGATTGGCATGGAGAAGTTAAACAACAGTAAAAAGTCAATAACTAAGAAATTTAACATTTTATTAAGGTTTTGATAATGTCTAACATTCAATTACAATATTAGAAACTACTGGGTATACTTTCTTTTTTGCAATCTGGATATAGCCTTCGATGGTCTTGCACACAATGTAATGCAGCGGTCGGGGAACTTTTTTAATCATTACCCCAAAATATTTTTGTGTAAGTTGATATTACCCCATGGCGAAGAGCAAAAAAAAAAAAAAAAAANGTAATGTAAACTCCTTTTGTTCTTAATTCATAGTCAATAATCCATGAAAGTCATGCAATAATTTAACAGCTCTTTCAGCAGAGTCATTTACAGCTCTTAACATGTTAACTATTGTTTGAGCTTCTAAATACGAAGTGTTGTTTTTCTACATTGAAAGACATTCCTAGAGAAAACTTGTATTCATTTATAGCCAAGAAAAATATCCTTTACTTTGAATTGATACAAAGTCATCAATTGTTTTCTCTAAAATGAGAAACAAATCAATAAGACAAGGTAAATAAAAGTATGCTACTACAGCAGGCCTGGCTGCATGCGGCCCGTTAAATTGTATGGCCCACTAAGTGATATCATATATCTATTAAAACTTTTGTTTCCCGTTATGTGTATACCAAAACAATTAAATAAATGAAAATTTGCATGTGTCATTGTTATAATGCGCAAGTGCGAGTATGAATTCTTGGTATAACAATAAAATCTTATTCGTTTTGTATTTGTTTTACTTTTTTAAAAGCATGTTTGCCTAAATTGTGGCTCACCGTAATGTTATGCGTGATCAAAGTGGCCCGTGAAACAATTTGGGTTGGTCAGGCCTGTATTACAGTAAAAATAAATTAAAAATTGCCAAATAATTTGATATCCATTTCTTCACGCAGAGAAATAAATTTCCTCCCCATACATCGATGATCTCTGCCCAAATTGACCAACTTTTTACTTTTGGTTTGAAGTCAACATCATCATCAAAGAGACATAGAACTGGCAGTTCTTTGGATAAATACAAGTTTGGCTATGCTTTTTTAAAGCTGCTGAAGAAATGGTTGTATCTATCACTTCATATGAATTCAATGACTTCAAGAAGCAGAGATCCTGATTATGGGCATTTACAGCTACACTGCACTTAGGAGATGTATCACATAAACTATCCATCAGAAAAGAGGAAATTTTAAGTTCTGACCTTAGAGAAACATTTTAAAGTTATGAATAAATTGCTCTTGCCATCCATTGAGTTTCTTGCATATCCCAAAAGATCATGCACTCACGAACTACAAGATTCGTTTTCTCATTTACAAGTTAGACCAGGGGTGGCCAACAGTTTTTGCCCCCGGGCTGAATTGAAAAGAAAACTTTTTCTATGGGCCGAACCAGAGGCTGCCCTAGGAAGATTTTGAGGTTGTGCAAGATCTCATTGTGGTGTCACCCTGTAGAGACTAAGTTGTAGATAGAGATTACAGATACATTTTTCACATTATCATGCTTTATCAACATTCTACGCTGTACTTACAAGATTTGTAATGGAGGGTTAACTCTAAATGCACAGTGAGTTGTTGACTTTTTTTTCATTGAGATATTCAGACTTGAGTAGCTAATATTGAAAGATTGATCACGTGCCACATAAATTCATTAGACGGGCCGGATCCGGCCCACGGGCCATATGTTGGCCATGCCTGATACGGCTATAGTAAGCTTAACCTCTTGTAAAATAATACAGCCAGCAGTTTTCTATTTGACGACAGTTTGCTTCCAATTATTTGGCGTTTTACGTTTCCTAACAAAGACACACTAACCTTGGACTGTGTAATTAATACAACATAATGTTATTGTAAAGGCGCACAAATACATCTAACATGGCCGTAAACTGAACACATACTGACAGTGTTCCATGTGTAATGACCAGTCCAACCCTGAGCAAAGCTGCAGCACATCCAGATTTGTTTTTGGCACATTGACGCTAAAGTCGGCATGGGTTAATATTCATCGATTGCCAAGAAATTAAATTGGACATGTTTTTGAGTGAAATGAAAAAAATGTGCAGGTGAGCGTTCAAAAATTTTGAAGTTGGAAAATAAGGACACGCTAATAATATATATATATACAAAAATTGACTAAAATAAAAAGAACACCAACATTAAGTACAATTTGGATACAGTTTCCATACATGTTGTTTTTACTCAGTTCAATAACCATTTTTACTTTTCTGCTCTTTATATATAACACAGGGAAAGTATGGTGATTGGTCAAAAAATAAACCCCCAGATTTTTATATTTGTGGACCAAGAAGGGGATCTTGAAATGTTGAGAAATGCAAAGAAATTCTGGAATTTTTTCTATATGTAGGAATGTTTGTGTATGTGTGTGGGAGTCATAATTTTGTTCACCCTCTTTGAAGCTTAACTCCTGTGCTCTTTGTTGAAAATTTCTGAAATTTTGCAGGAGGTTTATTAGAGGGATTGATGCTATCAAATTTTAGTTGTTAAAGGTCAACGGGGTGGGAAGATAAAGAGGGGTCATGTGTCATATCTCGAGTAGGGTTGGACTTATTTGAATTGTAAATGCTAATAATGATTTTATTCGTTATTAGCATTAACAGTTTTTTATAAAACACATCCCTACCCTCAAAATTATGCCTTTTGCCATTTTATAATAATTAAAAATATGAGAAGTTTTTAAATAAAATATACAAATGGTGCCAAACTAAGTTTTAAAAGTCAGAGGGAAAGTTAGGCAACTTGTTGCTGGACTTTTTTTTTATTCAATTCATCGATATTTTGTGAATATAAAAGAAACTGACTCTAAAACCATCTAAATACAGTTGTTCATATTAATTCACCACACTACTACAGGTGTGGTGACGATATATTGTGTACCACATTGGGCACATGTGTCCAATGTGGTACACAATATACAGTATTATCAAATTTTGTTTATTTTGAAATACATAGATTTCAGTTTATTTTAATTCTATTTTTTATTCTATTTTATTTATTTATTTATTTTTTTAAAGTTAAATATATCTATGTGTATCTACTTTAGACTCGGACCCAAAAAGGTTTGCCATCCTGGGCTCGAATTCCAGTGTTGAAAAAATTCCAACTCAAAAAATCAAACTGGCATAAGTAGGTAGTCTGTCTGTGATTTGTGGTCTTTCCCTCACCGACCCCATTGTGGACCTGCCCAATCTAATGATAAGCATGGTTAAAAGACCCTTTTAGTGCTGATAGAGCAGAAAATCAAAAAATAGATTGATAAGATTAGACAATGCAACAGTGGTGCACTCAAGATTAATCTTGGGGAGCCAAGCTGAAAGGATAAAAATTTGCATTAAAAGATTTTTACCTTTTAATGCAAATTCAATAAAATTCCTAACTTGTGTGACCACTAATTCATGAGTAATATAGAAATAGAACATACAACACAATATAAATAAAAAATGAATTTTAATTATAAAAATATTTTTGGAAAATTTACTAGTATTTCTTTTCCTTTTATTTTGGAAGCACCGTGACCCTTTGGCTCACCCCCTGGGTGCGCCACAGCAATGCAACAGGTGGGCGATCTGCCAAAGAGAGAGTACCTTAATAGACTTTTATGGGAAACTGCTCTCTAGATGTTGGACATGTGGAAAACCTGGAAATTAAAAGCGGCCAGCCTGTTGACGAGGTGCGAATTTACTACCAGTGTTCAGTGGTATTTTTTGCTCAGTCATTGGTGGTTAAGTTAAAATGGGGGAAGGGAATAGTATTAATGTTAAGTAATCAAATTTTGTGGCATTATGAGAGTTTGTTTTTACGAAGTAACTAGCTGTACCCAGCCACACGTTGCTGTGGCTCAAAATGTATCTATTATAAATGAATAACAGTCCCTGTGGAAGAGAATTTCAAAAAATCCCTTCTTAGTGTACATCTTCTTGACGTACCCTATTAAAACACAATTAAAAACGCAAAAAACCTCATCTAAAATGATATAATAGAAGCCGAGTTCTTCACAGTAAGCCTTAATTTTGTCCATCTCCCCCGTGGGGGGAATTTTGACATCTATATAATATACAAGTTCAGACACATGCACTGTGTATCTCACCGACCACGTGACTGCACTGCGCGGTTACCTATCTCGTATACATAGTGTCTTGCCCCTCGCCATCTGCTGATACCAAAAATATAACGCTTACCTAGATGATATCTTTTGATTTATATGAATGTTTAATGGAATAATATACAGCCTATGTCCACCCTGAAGGTCCATTCTAAATATTGATGAAAGAATTTTTGAAATTGGATGAATAGTTTTGGAGATTACCTCCTACATCCAAACTTACAAACTTTACTTCTTTATAATATTAGTATAGATTACTGTACATCTCGACAGATAAGATGAGGTATAAATTTTCATCAAAGTTTTATAGTTTTAGCATATATCTGTCCTATAAGATGATCCCCAAACTATCAGCGGCCTATGAATTTAGTTTAGATCAGCGATCATCATCTGAATAATAATACCATATAGCATATACGGAATTATGTTCTATTTGTAATTTTTTGAATGAACAAATTTTCTTGCATCTGGCAGCACTGCCTTGCGATTGTTGCAAACATTGGCACTGATTCAGCACCTTGACTATTTGCAAAAACGTTGTATGGGCTATTCTATTTTGCACACATACCCTACTCTCTTCTAGTAATTACAGTTATAATGGTTTTAATTTATATAAATTTCAATCTAATTTTTTTGTATCTGTCTTATAAGAAGACCCCAGATTTTGGGGCTTTTTTTTATGATTTAACTATTGTCTTATCTGAGGAGATATAGGGCAATTATTCTGAAAAATGTTAAGAAAAATTATCATCAGTGTATAGGTTCATTTGCACTTAATTCATCTATTTATTTATTCTCTACATACAGATTTATTCTATCATTCCATATAAGTTGAAAAAATTTATTAAATGCTAGATACATTAAAAATGTCTTTCGAATATTGCTGTTAAAACGGGAGTTAATCTTATATATATCATCACATTCAGTATGTTATAAAATATAATANATACAAGTTCAGACACATGCACTGTGTATCTCACCGACCACGTGACTGCACTGCGCGGTTACCTATCTCGTATACATAGTGTCTTGCCCCTCGCCATCTGCTGATACCAAAAATATAACGCTTACCTAGATGATATCTTTTGATTTATATGAATGTTTAATGGAATAATATACAGCCTATGTCCACCCTGAAGGTCCATTCTAAATATTGATGAAAGAATTTTTGAAATTGGATGAATAGTTTTGGAGATTACCTCCTACATCCAAACTTACAAACTTTACTTCTTTATAATATTAGTATAGATTACTGTACATCTCGACAGATAAGATGAGGTATAAATTTTCATCAAAGTTTTATAGTTTTAGCATATATCTGTCCTATAAGATGATCCCCAAACTATCAGCGGCCTATGAATTTAGTTTAGATCAGCGATCATCATCTGAATAATAATACCATATAGCATATACGGAATTATGTTCTATTTGTAATTTTTTGAATGAACAAATTTTCTTGCATCTGGCAGCACCGCCTTGCGATTGTTGCAAACATTGGCACTGATTCAGCACCTTGACTATTTGCAAAAACGTTGTATGGGCTATTCTATTTTGCACACATACCCTACTCTCTTCTAGTAATTACAGTTATAATGGTTTTAATTTATATAAATTTCAATCTAATTTTTTTGTATCTGTCTTATAAGAAGACCCCAGATTTTGGGGCTTTTTTTTTATGATTTAACTATTGTCTTATCTGAGGAGATATAGGGCAATTATTCTGAAAAATGTTAAGAAAAATTATCATCAGTGTATAGGTTCATTTGCACTTAATTCATCTATTTATTTATTCTCTACATACAGATTTATTCTATCATTCCATATAAGTTGAAAAAATTTATTAAATGCTAGATACATTAAAAATGTCTTTCGAATATTGCTGTTAAAACGGGAGTTAATCTTATATATATCATCACATTCAGTATGTTATAAAATATAATAATAGGAAAATTTCATACTTTTTTGTAAGTGATTTTCCTGTTGGATGTCATTTTCTAAAAATCTTTAGTTCTATTTGTTATTACTAGAAAATTATCAGCAAAATCAAAAATAATAATAACTGAAATTTTATCTCCTACAAAAAGAATCCTGATGACTAAATACAGCAAAGTGTTGATTATTCTAATTATTGCTATCACAAAAGTAGTTATCCATGTAGTCTTTTCCAAGTTTATATTATAGGCTTACTTGTTTCCATATAATAGATTCTGTTTGATTTTACTCTTTATATAAAAATTTGGATTTATTGTTGAAGATATATAAAAGTAGATGAAAAAATTAAATGAATACATTTAAATCATTTAAATGCCCTTTCCTGAATTACTATGATATATTAGCAATTTTTTTCAAAATACTAAATGTTGAAAAATATAAGTTAAAAAGATTAATTTTATAAAATTTTATAATTTAATTTTTTTTTAAATTGTAAATGCTAATAATGAGTAAAAACGTTCATTATTCAGCTCCTCTCTATTTCCTAACCCCCTGACTTTAACCACCAAAATTTAATGTCATAAATGCCCGTTATACATAAACTACCATGTCAAACTTCATTTCTTAATCATTCCTCATCCTGAGATATTAAACAAAATAGACGCTAATACATACATGCACCAAATTTTGTCTCTTTTTTGACTTTTTGAGGTTCAGGAGGTCTCAAAACATAAAGATTTGCAAAAAATTCGGAGGATCAAATTGGACATGATTTTAATACTTTCCCTTGTTATATATACATAACAGCCAGGAAAGTAAAAATGAATGCCTTATTGCATGTAGAGATGGTTCTTTAAAGAGTAATAGTTTCATCCATTCAATTAATATGTAAAAATTATTGATATTTGATTTATTAATTGAAATAAATATTAATTAAAAATCTTTTTACAGGAATTAAGTTTCGAAGATATTCCTCCTCCTATAATCAATGAAGAATTTATGAATGATTTGCTTTCAACTAACATTTCTTACAGTTTAAATGGAAATGACAGACACTTTCGTTGTCATGGTATGTAGAACTTACATAGTCTATATATATAAGAATGTTTGTTTGTTTGCTATACACACCTAGGCCAATTCAACCAATTGCTAACTCTGTAGTTATGTTTAACATACTTCTAACTTAGATAATGTTATAAATATCACCCCAAAATAATGATTGGATTTCTATATATCAATTAATTTCTGTACATATTCCCTTTGATGAGTTTACTTGTAGCACCATCTATTGGCAAAAAGTTTAAGAAATTAATAAACTAAAAATAATTCTTAAAATAGATATAATTTTTAAATATATATATATATATCTTTAAAGTGAATAAATATATATATATTTACTTAATTACTGTGACAGGTAGCACATAGCACTTGTCTGTGTGGAATTGAAAGTGTTCCACTGTGAAAAGTCTAAGTATTTATTTTCCACACTAACAACTCGGGTTTTTTCATTTCTGAATAGTACTTTCTTAATTCTAAAAAGTGCCTCCAGTAGCTGCCGTCTACAGAAGCATCTCTTCCCTTGTATTTTCTAAAATATAAATACATATTGTGCGATTATTTTCATATTTTAACGTACTTTGAATCAATTAAAATTAATATTTTATTATAACCGCATTATGTATCTTATTACAAATTTTTGTACATGTGAAAGACAATGATAAGATTGCTATTGTATATTCAAATATAAATTCATATATGCATATTCCCAATGGAAGTGCTATATTGTCAAATATGGGACAGCTTCCAAGGTGAAAATATTTGAATCATGTAAAGCATCCAGATTACACACATTTGCATATGAGCACCAACCTCAACTTCTTTACAGAGCACCAACCTCACGGTTTAGCTAGTGGATGCTACACACCAAAATATCATATAATGCTTTCAATGCTTTATCCAGGGCGGCACAGCTTTTCTATAATCAAATGTCACTGCATACCATAAAAGCAACGAACACCAATAGTCAGTCATGGGTTCAGACATGGCCAGCAGGCTGACCACATGGAGTTTTCCGGGTTTTCTTCATGTTAGTAACATGTAAATAGGGACCAGCTTCAAGTCTTCCCTACATGCATCCTTCTTGGCCGATCACTCACATGTCGCATTGCTGTAACCAAACAAACCAAACTAATTTAATAATTTTTCTATAAATGCGGTATTTATGAGGACATACTTCCCACGTAATTGATGAGACTACGTCTCATCTCTAAAATCGCACTGTTGTCAATGGCTTCATACCTCTAAGGTACCTTAGAGGCACAAAGGAGTACATGTCAGGAGTTGCAATTTGGCACAGAGTATTTGGTGCCCAAATCATGCACATGTAAAAAAACCAGACTTGTAGGTAGTCAGGGGATCGAGAACTGGGTCAAAATAAAATAGAAAATTGTGAAACTTTCTACAAACAGGCGTAAGTGTGAGATTTGTGCCTGCATTGCTTGCGCTCTCTGAGACATAGTCTTGTCCCAAGAATGGCTCTGTTGCAAAAGCATAAACACTTTATTATCACATAAAAGCAATTATTTTCACATTTTGTAAGATTTTTTTTATTTAAACAAGTCATATGACGCTTTTCGCACGTTAAGGTTAGCAACTTCAATCATATGCAGGACCATCACAACCTATCCAACACAGATCACTTTTCAAATATTAATTAATAGTTGGCCAGAATTAATTAGTAGTTGTTGACCATTCCCTCTTCCAGGAGGAGGTCAATGACTACTTTTGGTCGAATTACTTCAACCCCCTTCCTAAATATTCCTTCTTTTTATTGGACCCAGCAGTATTGGTGGCATTCGAATAGGAAAATTACATAATACGAAGTTACCAGTCACACAAGATACGTTTTCAGTGGTTTTTGAAGGTGCTGAGTGTAAGTATTTGGTCCATTTTTTGCAAAAGTTGATTTGTTGGCAGATTGCCATTTGATATTTGACTGTGAATGGTATACAGTTTCTTAGAGTTAACATTAGGAAAAAATACAATATCTTAAAAAATTTAAGATTAAAAATTTAATATTTTCAGTTTGACCAATGAAATCGTACCATTTCATACCATCTGAGTATCGCGATAAATATGACAATNGAAAAAAATACAATATCTTAAAAAATTTAAGATTAAAAATTTAATATTTTCAGTTTGACCAATGAAATCGTACCATTTCATACCATCTGAGTATCGCGATAAATATGACAATGGTAGGCTAAAATAATCAAACTCTTTATATGGTTTTCGATTTAATGTTTGTTATATACAGTAGACCCCCTATAAAACGGGTTCGTATAATTTGGATTCGTATATAACGGCGAAAAAATTGCGACCATATTTGTTTAAACATGCTAAAAGAGACTACTTTATAACAGTAAAACGTCATCACCAACTTGTGTCGTGACAGGATTGGTCGAATCTAGACCAATAGCGGATATTGCACAAACTGTTGAGTTTAAACAAGCATCGGACCTACTAAAAACCATTTATTATTTAACGGCCATAAAAATTATATTTATGTTAATGATGTTTCCAAAGTTCAGCAAATTTTTCGCAGAAAAATAATTTATCATTTATCAGAAACACACGTGCCCCCATTTGATGCGCTGCTCCACAATGAAAACAAGCTTAAGCAATGGCGTCGTCGAATGGTGCACACTCGGTAAGTAATCCTACAATTTTTTATTTATAGCATTGTTTATATGAATTATTCCCAAAAAATTATACATGTCTTGGAAATGTTGAGTCAAATTAGTCTAGAATCGATTAATTTTATGGAAGAAAACCTTTCAAACAGCCATAGTCCGTAAACTGCATACGTGCTGGGCTGTGATTGGCTCAAGTATTTAAGGACTCATAGAACATCAATTTCATAAAGAACGTAACGTATCTACAGTGTTATAGGGGGTCGACTGTACTATGAAATATAATATAATATAGTATAATATATTATAGTATTTGATTTATATAACTACAAAGATCATCTTACTTAAGGATTTATCACACTGAGTGATCGATCTAACACATTTTTAAAATTCTATGTTCCTCTACTGTACACAATTTAAAGAATTTTTAAAGGTTAGTTAATGATAGAATGGACAGCATCTTGCAGGCAGGCATAGATCATTCGCCTGGTAGGATGATTTTAATCACTTTATTGTACAGTAATGAATCATACCAACAACATGACCTTTATCTCATCTTGCAGTTCGAGCTTCAAAGCAACAGCAAAATACCAAATTTTGTGATTTGGCCACTAAAAATTATATGTACTGTAGGTATACTGGTACTCAGATGAGAGCAAAATACAGTGTGGAAGATATTATGGAATATTGGTACAGCAAGTTATTCTGCTGGTAGTGCCTACCAACCTGCTGTCCATTTAATCATTAAACTTTTTAAGTAACATTAAAAATTCTACATACTGTATTGCTTTGTAAAATCTATATATAAATATTTATTTTATAGCACAAAATTTTGTATTTAAATTTATCTTAGGTTAGTTGATCTGAAGATTTCCTAAATTATAAGTCCATCGAAATTATGAGAATTGATTGCTTTTGATAATAGCAATAATTTCTTCTACTTTACTAATTGTTACTCTCGTATGTATCATATGCTAGTAAATTTTTAAGCATCAACATTTGAAAAGCAGCAGCAATAAAACAAAATTATTGTACATACTTTATTACGTACAGTAATCTAGATAAACATATTTATGATAAGCGTAATAAATAAGTATAATTCATAGTCACATATAATTGCTAGTCCACAAAAAAATTATCCATAATTTTACTGGTTTGTGATGAAAAAAGTTGAGAAACACTGTTATACTATTTTGAGTCGTGATTTATAAAAATGAGAGAAAATGTAATTTTTTATTTTTAAAACAATTTTTTTTGTTTTTTTCTGTCTTAAATGCATTAAGAGAATTTTTATAATATTGACTTAAAGGATTTTGCCAAGACCACAATGGGCATTAAAAGACAAGAAAAATTCCGAAAATCATTCCTAAGGGCATGAATCTTCTACTCTGCTCAACCTGAGTGGAAGATTTATGCCTTCTCCATTTTCATGTGGCTATCCTTCAGTTTAATTTTTAACAAATTTGATGTTTAAACTTCAATTCGTTGATACTTCTTTAGCACTTCAATATTTCATCTCAGGTTTTCTTTTCTCTCTAAAATATAAAATTATTTGATTCATAATTATGCTAACTGCTTCTTTTAAGATGAAATTTTAAGTAATTTCTAAATGTCATTAAGTCAGTGCTTCTACTTACTGCTTCGTAGCTTTATTTTGTCAGACTTAAGTATCAAATAAATAGTCAGATAGCATAAATGACAGTGCATAAATGATCTGATAGCTAATTTTTAATCTAGAATCTAAGAAAGAAAGGGCTTCCATGCAACAAGAGTTGTGGAATAGCTTTTGTGAAATTCTATAATCCGTTAATGATATATATACCCACTATATAAATGGAAATCTATTTCAAATAGAAAACTAGTTAAAATAACATAATGTGCCTGAAGTAGGCCAATACATATCAAGTAGATTTATTCTTTTAAAAAATAATTTAAAAATAATGCTTTAAGGGAATAAATATTTATTGTACTGTCAATCCAAATTTTATAATCTATTAAAGAACACAATCAAATTATAACGGACACCAGTGGACGAGTGGATAAACCACTGAATACTAGTATCTTATGGGTTCATGTC
Source organism: Centruroides sculpturatus (assembly GCF_000671375.1). Classification (NCBI taxonomy): domain Eukaryota; kingdom Metazoa; phylum Arthropoda; class Arachnida; order Scorpiones; family Buthidae; genus Centruroides; species Centruroides sculpturatus. The sequence continues at coordinate 177,851 of NW_019384456.1, forward strand.
CCACCAGCAGGCTGGCCACATGGAGTTTTCCGGGTTTTCTTTACATTTGTAGCACCTTTTAATAGGTGCCAGTTTTCCTTAGAAAGTCCTCCCCAGGAGGCATTCCCTATTGGCAGATTGCCCGTGTGTTGCATTCCTCATCCCATCAAATCATATTAAACTACAGGGTTTCCACAAAGTCTAGGTACATAAGGATTAACACATACTTTTAAAACAAAATAATTTTATTTGATTCTAATATTAATAAATAACATTTTCAACATGATTTCCATCATTTTCAATACATAATTTGATGCGCCTTGCAAAATTCAGGTGAACTCGATTAAATAGGTCTGTATTGCTGTCAATTTCAGCACACTGACTGGTAATGGTGCCCACAAATTATTGTGTATCAAATTATGTATTGAAAATGATGGAAATCATATTGAAAATGTTATTTATTAATATTAGAATAAATATTATTTTGATTTAAAAGTATGTGTTAATCCTTATGTACCCAGAATTTGTGGACACACTATATAATGTTGTTAACTTGTATTGATGACACTTAGAAAATTTATTTTAAAAAATTCTGAAAACCAATATCAATTGTATTGATGAGTTGTTATACAGAATTTATTGTTGCTAATTTTCAATAAAATTGAGAATACTATGTATTTTAACTGGTTCTTTTCAAAGAAGTGAAATAATAAAGGAATAAAATAAATACCGTATCAGTGAAATAGTACCTAAGAAAATGAAAAAATATTTGTAAAGGAGTGCTAGTTAAATATATTTAAATATTTATAAATACAATAGAACTTAAATAATTCGAACATTTTAATTCAAATATTGTCCTGACCCTTAAATTTGTTTATTACTTATTTTTGCACAATTATTTTATCACATTGCATCATGGCTGAATTAATAAGTGTTTACAATGCATTGTGGCACTTTCACATTGCCAGATTGCATTGATTTATTAAAAGAATCTCAACACGAAATTTGCACTGTGGTCAATTTTTTCACTAAAGAGGTATTTTTGGTCTTTGAGCTTAACATATATATATGAATAAAATATTACAATGTACAGTATGTTGTATAATTTATATTCATTGCTTTATGACCCAACCTTCTTGCATGCTGGAACAAAAACTAATTAAGATTTTTTTTTTTTTCAGACAGAAAATTTTATCCTTTAAATCAAAGTCTATTAAATAAGAGTCAGTTAAATAAAAGGTTTATATTGTATACATTTAATTATATATTACTAGTCAGTCATATGATATGTCGCTTCTTTGATACACACTACTTATAACACAAAACTACTATAATATCGGGATTAAAGTAGCTATAATATGTTTGAAATGTTTTTGTAGGTTAATATCATCTTACAATTTTTTTTCGGATTTGTGTAACAGAGAGACATTATTAAAACTTTGAACATTACATTTTTTAATTTTAGGTCATACATTGGAAGAAGTGTATAAATTACACAGAGGATATTTTGAAAGAATTCCCGATATTGTCGTATGGCCTGGTAATTATATCATATTTTTTCCTTCTTTTTTGTAGATTAAAAATGAATGATGATTTTTTTTTTGTTAGATAATCACAATGAAGTTGTGCAAATTGTAAAAATGGCCTGTCGTCACAATGCAGTTATTATACCTTTTGGAGGTAAGTTTGTTCTATTTTCTTTTTTCATTTTTTAATTACAAAAGGTGATAAAATTTTTTCAGTAAATATGTGTCTTCTTCACAGTCTTATAGAGATGACCATATGGCAGCCTTCTGCTCTGGGGTATCCAGGTTTGAATGGGTGAAAAACCCCTGAAAATTTTTGGTGAGAGATGGGATCTGTCCAGATCGCATCCCTCATCATCCAGCCTTCCCATTGTTGGCCTGGCCAAACCCATAATGGGCTTGCTAAAAAAAAAAGGGCCTTCTTAATGCCCTCAGGGAGGAAAGAGTATTAAAAAAACGGTATTATAGATAATTTATATCTGAAAACTTATATACAAATTCGATGATTTATAAAAAAATTAAATTTATTATGAATTTTAATTTGCCTTAAATGTTGTTAAGATTGTTTCCCTGTTTCTATTATGTCTTATTTTCTGTATTTCTTATGAATAAATTGCCTCATTACTACTGAACTTATTCTGTTAAAATGATGATGTTATAGCATAATTTTAACAGAATGCAAATGAGTACAAATGTTCAGCATTTCTTTGTATTTCTTCTTGTAATTAGTCTATTTTCGCTAAAAGTCTATCAGATGTCACTAACAGAAATAATTGGCATTGTCCTGATAAAAAAGTAATAAGGACAAGCATTGTACTGTCAAGATTAACTATGCTTTTTTGAAATTTTGTTTTGATGATATTCTATATTTTCAACCTACTTTTCTATTTTGTTGAGTATTTTTATTAAACATCCCAATAACTGGAAGTAAATATACATTAGTGTACAGTAAAATAGGTTTTATACAATTGATGAAGTAAAAACTCCACAATGTAATGGGGAAAAATAGATAACATTTCATAGATAACATATAAGAAGTAATAAAATGAAAATATTTAATAACATAAGACAAATTCTCCTGGTAAAATAAATAATTTAAAATGATGAGGAAAAGAAAAATTTCGAAAAAAATCAGATATAACATTTTTTCTGTTATGAACAAATAATTTTTAGTAATTATTCCCAAGGTCCATTTCGAATTTTTAAAAAACATCATGCATGAATGACAATTTCTATTATAATTAACATCTTAACGAGTTTGTGATTAGTGAATTAGTGATATCTTACTTAAATAACAGCAATAACAGGTCTACTATAGTTTAAAAATGTCAAATTTATTTTTATATTATTATTTATTATTTCTAATAAAAATACATTTGACATATTTAAATAAATTACAAATTAAGTACATAAATTTTTCGCTTTTTGCATTCTAATTTTCCACGAATACTATACTGGCCTAGATTGGATTGCTGAAATATTTAGATGTTGGTCTTACCTATAGAATATGAATAATCTAAACTTTTCTGTATTATGAAATTAAATGAAAACTTCTTACACTGGGCGATTAAACAAAATGAAGATTCGCAAAAAGGATTGTAAGTAGATTGGCAATACTACGAGCTGGCCATTCTTGTTATTGCCTGTTACATCCATTAAGGGTGGCATAAGTTAAGTTGGCAATCATTGGCAAAAAAGTTACGCATGAGGAGGCATTTGAATCGAATGAAACTATTAGTGTGAACCTAATGATGATAGTATTAAGTGATTATGATATTATAGCAAAAGGACAGTTTTTTGTGAAACAATGGTACAATTTAAAGCAACCTTTGGTAGTTTGCAGAATCTGCCAGCCAGAGACTAGGCAATAAGGCATTAGTCTTCTGGGAGCCTTGGGATCGAATCCAGACAGGTCAAAAAATCCCAGGAATTTTTCAAGTGGGTGATCTGTCCTAGATATGTCAAGTATTAGAGAGGTTGCAGCTGACATACATTTTTGCGATGAAAACATTGGCAGCAACCTCTCTATTATCTCTAGTCATCCCGGCATGACCAAATTCATGTTAAAACCTTCTTAGTGCCTGTAGAGCCAAACATCTGGGCCACAAAATAAGAGATGAACAATAGACAAAATACAATTTTTTTTGTTTTTATAAAGATAATTCTTTTCTATTAATATGCTATCTGGTAAATNAATTTAACATTTAAAATAAAAGAAAAAAATGTATGATATTTCAGAATAAGAAAAATAATATAAACAAAAATGAAATATTCAATAAATTCCTGCTAAACATCAACCCAAAACAAAATTTGCACAAGATTTTAGAAGTCAAATTTATTCAGATGAAATATTTTTCAAGACCTTATCAAAGTTTCAGATCCCAATTCTTAGTTGGGGATCCTGAGCTGAGATGATAAGTCTTTAAAAATTCTTTTGTGAACATCAATCCAATACTTAAGAGTGTTTTTGGATTAATGTTCTATTTTGAGCAGAGTTGTTGGTATCACAACAATTTTACAATTCCTGCTAATATTCAGTTTACTTTAAAATAAAATTATACATGTATATAGTATATTAATTTAAATATATGCAAGCAGAACCCACTATAACATTTCTGGGTATATCAATATCAATAAGTTAGATCATGCAGAATTATAGCTGATGCTATAAAAGTATATTGCAGAAAGTTGATGACATTTGTATTTCTCAATCTAACAAATTTGTTTTTACAAATACTTGTTTTTTGTGGTAGTCATCTTAAATTTTATCTTTGGTACTTTCAAAAATTGCAGCTGCTAATTTAAAGTGAAACTTTTGCAATTTGAATATAGTGTATTCACTCAGACACAAGGCAAATCTCATCATTAATTTTATTTAATTGATACGTGATAAAGTGAAACTTATTAAATTATCTTTTTAACAAAACTAGTATTTTAACCTACTTTACCATATTATACATTTGTGTGCTTACAGTTTATAACTAAGATTTATACTTTGAGCTATTTAATTATTATATAGTAAATGGGTACACAACAACTGGGCAACAGAAACTTAAAAATTTATGCATGCTTAGCAAGCATATGATTTGGCAGATTTTATTTATTTATTTTTTTGTAAATATTGGTAAAATATAGATAAATATAAATATAGTTAAGACTTATGAGGTATAAGTTATAAGTTATGAACTATGAGTTAAGAGTTATTTCCAACTTAGGAAAAGAAAATACCATTGTTAATAATTTTGTCAGAACAGTTAACAAATCACATGAAAGAAATGCATGTTCTTCAAAAACAAATTCTTCCAAAGACCTTTTATAATTTTTTTTGTGTAATTGTTGTCCGTTTTTACTTATATTTGTTAATTTTAGTAGTAGATATCAACTTGTTCTTAGAGACTTTTCTATTTGCTTGTAAAATAAATAAATAAATGTTATGTAATCTGTGTAAATATGTTAATTAAAAAATCATTCTTTTAACTCGTAAATTTAAATAATATTTTTTTAAGAAATGAGTTAATCATTTCTTAAAATATATTACTTAAATTTACGAGTTAAAAGAACAATTTTGTAATTAACAAACATATTTATACAGATTGCATATTGTATTATTTATTTATTTTTACAAGTAAATAGAAAAGTCTCGAAGGACGGTTGATATCTACCTCATTACTATGCATATGTAGCTAGAACTATTTCTAAGATTATCAGCACAAAACCTTTCTCACTAATTTCTAGCCGTATTAACAGGAATACAAACGTTTTCGGCCTTCTTAATAGGCCTTCTTCAGGTACACTGTGGAGCGTCGGTTAGAAGAAGTTTAAATGCTGCCAATGTTTTCCCAGGTATCGTCTTACCAGTGACGTCATCGTCGATGATAGGTATAGACGATACCGAGAGCGAAAATACATACTTTTGGTAAAGAAGGGAGGTGTGCAGAACAATCCTTTTGGACTTAAGATTAAGTTAGACCAGCAGGATGACAAGATGGCCCATTTCCTGGACCTCAATATCTTCTTGAATCATGGCTGCATAACTACAAGTGTGTTCCATAAGCCTAATCTTCAATCTTTGTTTATCCCTGCAACCTCAAATGACCCCTTTACTTACAAAATGTCCGCTTTCAGGGCTCTTATCCGCAGAGCTTTTACCCATTGCTCTAGCATTAACGATGCGCTATGAGAAATCCAACGCATCAAGCGCATCGCCACAGCCCACGGTTTCAGCAGTAAGTTTATTGATAGGCTTGCGCAAAAAACTCATAGATGCTTAACAACCAGAGATGTCAATTCCAAACCTCTAAAGCAACAAGGTAAGCGCATTACCGTCGATTTTGACCCTAGAATGGGCCAGGCCTTTAAATTCATAGCAAAAAAGGTCAATGCTACTTTTGCATACAGACGCAACCCTACGATTTATAAACTTCTAGCTAATACCAAGGACAAATGCAGAGAAGCCAGGAGACCAGGAGTCTACACCGTCCCATTGGAGGACAGCAGATCTAACCCATGCAAGAAGCTAACATACATTGGCTCAACCAATAGATCACTTAAACGGAGGATAACTGAGCACAAGTACGACGCATACAACAAAAAATTCACATCCACCCTTGCCCAGTTTGCAAGCGAACCTGGTATAACGACCAAATGGGAAGAGGCGAGGATTACTATTCCTATGCATGACCACACCAAGCTTAGAACAGTCGAAACAATTGAAATATTTAAGCAATCCCTCAAAGACGGTTGTATCAACAGCAGAGATGTAGACTCGCTCTCCTCCGCTTGGAAATCATTCTTCGACAACCCCTTGAAATAAATAGACCATCTCACCCTCACCGCGTGCAACCATTAGCGCTCTTTTTTACTTGTCGCGTTTATTTCCCATTCTGCCTTCTAATCGTAACCCCCTTCCATCCACGGTCGTTCGCACGCCTCTTCTTACTGTATCGTTGAATATTTACGGCCTCAACTATGACGTCACTCCCCACTAACCCCCTGTAGTGATTGTGCATCTCCTGTATGTAGCACGCTTACTTTAAAAATTTTTTCCCCAACTTTAGCAAGTATCCTATCTGCACACCTCCCTTCTTTACCAAAAGTATGTTATTTTTTCCCCCAACTTTAGCAAGTATCCTATCTGCACACCTCCCTTCTTTACCAAAAGTATGTATTTTTGCCCTCAGTATTGTTTATACCTATCATCGACGATGACGTCACTGGTAAGACGATACCTGGGTAAACATTGGCAGCATTTAAACTTCTAACCGAAGCTCCACAGTGTACCCGAGAAAGGCCTATTAAGAAGGCTGAAAACGTTTGTACTCCTGTTAATACGGCTAGAAATTAGTGAGAAAGGTTTTGTGCTGATAATGTTGATATCTACCTCCCAAAACTAACAAACATATGTAAAAATAAAGACAACAATTACATAAAATTAAAAATACATTGCATTATATACATTAAATACAATATACACTAGTAAAGTAAGTTACACCTAGAAACTGGAAATGGGTCTCCTGTTCGAATGAAACGGCTCACCAAGTTTCGTTCCAATAGGAGACCCAAACATCTGGCCCTCCCCTTGTTAGAAATAGCAATCATTTTTGAATAATTTTTTAACGAATAATTCCGAATAACACATTCGATCACAATGCTTAAACAATATTTCACAGGCTTTGTTATGTCAAAAATTTTGTTTTAGTCTACAGAAAAAAGATCAAAGTGGAAAAAAAAGTCATCCCAAAAAAAATCCCCAAAATTTCTGTCAGTCAATAAAATATCCCGTCTGGAAATGCTGGGCGACATTGCACAAAACTTCCTTTAGTTCTCAACGTCACATTTTTTTTCTGCCTGAACTTGCCACATGACATCAAGAAATTGCTAGTGTGTGGTTCACAGGACTCCCATTGTATGGAAGCTCAATATTTTGCTGTTTTCCCCTGAAGTATGATTTGTGATCCAATTTCACACCGAATGTCAAAACAAATGGACTGGGGTTTTTATCACCACTTTAATAAAAATATCGCCTGAATAAGTGAATTTCCGTGTAAACGGTAGAGTGCTCTATTTTTCATACTGTGTTCATTATTTTTAAATCTTTCATTTATTTCTATTGGTATACTAAATTGGGATATTTTTGTTCAGAAAAAACAGAAAACCAAGTATACATATATATGAAGTCACTTTAATCCAAAAACTTTTTGGTTGACAGTCTCACAGCACTCCCTGTTAGAAAATTAAGACTTTATTGCACAAATTGAATAGGTGTTATACAAATGCATTTTGGGTTATATATTGTACTTTGTGAAAAATCATTGTGTGATAAGTATATATATACTTATCACACAATGATTCTTCACAAAGTACAATAATACATATAGAACCTTAATTTATTTTAACTAGAAGAACTTATATATAGTTACATTTATTGTAAAAAAGAAACAACAGAATACATAATACTGGATAAATTTAAAATAAAAGAATATTTTATTATATACAGGTATTTATGTATATTTATATATACATATTTATTTATGTATATTTTATTTATTCCTGTATTTATGTATATTAATATATACATAATATATGTATCTTTTATGTATATGTATATGTATATTTATGGAAAACAAGAATGTGAAAGTGGAAAACTTTGTTATTTCTCTATGAAACATCTCTGAGGAAGGGTTGTAAATTTACAATAACCTGAAATGCATTTGTATCACCCATTCAATTTGTGCAATAAAGTCTTAATTTTCTAACCAGAAGTGCTGTGAGACTGTCAACCAAAAGGTTTTTGGATTAAAGTGACTATATATATGTATAGAATATACAGTATCCATATCACATTAAAAAAGAAAACCAAGTGTTTTGTTTTCCCTATCTTTGCTTCATGTATAAAATTTATGGGAATTTATTAGATTATTATAGTGCATTAGCTCTGTAATAATCTAGCATTAGCTCAAAACAGAAAAAAATATATATATAAATATCATCAAACATTCACATACTTTCATATACATTGTAAAATGAAAATGATTCCTCAAACTTTTATAGACTACTCCATATTATTTTTTGAAGAAGAAACATTCTGCTCAACATCTTTACACTTTTGATTAGTAAATGGGTGGTGGTAGATTTTAACAACTGTGTCACTATTGTTTCTGATACTATACTATTAACATGATGGCCAAGGCAATAAAAGCATTGTCCCACTGTTCTGAAGGAATTAGAATCGAATCTGGGAGGTAACTCCGGAAATTTTTCATGGGTTTGTCCGCAAAATGTTGAACCATGTTCCCTCACCATCAGTCCGCTCTCACTGCAAGCTTTTCCAAAACCCATGATGACCTGGATAAGAGACCCTCTTAAAACAGTTTTAAAAACTGCCACTATCTTCTACTTGCAGCATTCTGTTTGGTAAATGAAAAAAAAAATTAAATTTTTGCTAAATTTATGTTACTTGTATATAAATATGTTGTAAAATCAATAACTGAAATTCTGTTGTAATGTAAATACTATATTTTAAACAAAAAAAAATATCTATAGCCTAATTTTCTCTCTTATTTTATTGCTATTCTACATAGACTTATCAATATACTGTATCTTGCAGATCTTATATTCAATGTTATTCTACTTTGTGAGTATAAAATATAGAAATATCTTGTAAACTGATAAGCTATAACAATTTTTTTTTTCAGGAGGAACAAATGTAACTAAAGCATTGGAATGTCCTGAAACGGAACAACGCATGATAATATCTTTAGATACATCTCAAATGGTAATGAAGTGTGTTAAATTTTTTAAATATTGAGTTTTTTCTATAATCAGATCTTCGTTTTATTTATATACTTTCTTTTTTTTTTTTTTTTTTTTCAGAATCGAATATTATGGATTGACAAAGAAAATCTACTAGCCCGTGTAGAAGTTGGTATTATAGGTCAAGACATTGAGCATGAAGTAGGTATAAATTAAATAATTATAGTTTGTTTTAAATAATTTTATGTAATAATTATAATCAATTTAGCTATCAAAACATGGATTATGTTTGGGACACGAACCAGATTCCTACGAGTTTAGTTCATTAGGTGGATGGATTGCAACTAGAGCCTCTGGAATGAAAAGAAGTCTTTATGGAAATATTGAAGATATGGTTCAGCACATTACAATGGTTACACCTAAGGGTGTAGTGAAGAAAAATTGTCAGGTATTTAACATAATTGCAAATTTTTTATTTAAAAATTTTTGCTTTTAAAAACAAAATGTTTTATAGGTTCCCAGAATGTCCACAGGACCAGATATACATCAGTTTATTTTGGGATCAGAAGGTATATCTTTTAGTTGTATATGAGATAAAACTATCAATTTAAATTTTATAGTTTGTCTTTATAACAGATAATTATTCTTCAATAAAATAGTTTTTATATTTGTGTTTGCTAATTTGAATATCTGTTTGTAACAATTTTCCAGGCATTCTTGGTGTAGTGACAGAGGCAACATTAAAAGTGAGACCTGCTCCCGAATGTGTTAAATATGGTTCAATTGTATTTCCTTCCTTTGGACCAGGAGTTTCTTTTCTTAAGGAAGTTGCACAAAAAGTAAAAGCAAAAATTATATATTGATGATTAGTAGTTATAGAAATTATTCTTTCTTAAATTTTCTTATATATAAATATAAATTCTTATTAAATATAAATAATTTTAGATTTATTATATATTATGAAACTATGTATCAGGTCAGTCCATAAGTTCCTGTGCATTTTATGACTTTGAGAAAAATCTTGTTTTTCTGTTAAAAATGCCAGTCTAATGTGATACTTTTTACACTGAAGTGTTAAATTGGATCTCATTCATATAATACTGTTCAGAATTGGGAACATTTCAGTTGTTTATTTTCGTTAAAATGGAAGTAACAGATGAATATAAGAGACATGTTTTATACTTTTTATTTTTAAGTGATGAGAATGCTACAAATGCAGCCAAAAAATTAAATACTGTTCATAATCAAACTGTAATTAGTGTAAGG